>NC_049209.1:34156804-34241804 GCF_013347855.1 Anguilla anguilla
TCTGGGGGTTTAGAATAGGGGGTCCGCAGTGTTATTGTAGAGTTCACGATCGCATTCCCTCTCTCCCGTCTGTGATGGAAATCCTTGTCCACAGTCAGGATCAGGAATTTTACACCCATTCCATAATGTCGTTTTTAAATACAACCCTTTTTAACTTATGATGGGCATCCAAAGGATGTCTGTGAGACTGGATGGGGGTCCCTGGATCAAAACCAGTTGAAAACCCATGGTCAAGACTTATATTATGCCTTGGCCATACAAGAAAAAAAACTGTGTTCATCCATGCATGAATTCTGCCTGCCCAGTAAGTAAAAAAAAAAAAATCAAAAACAATTTAAAAAAAAAAACATTTTTCCACATATTTTTGAGTCTTGCGAAACTTGCTGTTGGCCAGTGTGGCTTTGCCAGGAAGGAAATTTGTCAACACACAACAGTATTTTTCACTGTCTGTCTTTGTTGTGCTTTACACTGCTAATGAACCAAACTAATACAGCACAATTTCACGGCTGTTTTGCAACGGTTCCCAGACACATTTTAATTATTGTAGCGAGACCTTAAGAAACGCGTGCCTTGGATTGAGACCTTGTTGCCAGCGTACCACGTGAGGTTAAACGATGGCGCTGACGTTCGCAGACGGATCTGAGATTATTTACGTGAAATTCTTAAATGCAAAGGCCTGAGGTGTACTACAAGGCCAAAGAAGCAACAGCCAGCGGGCCCAATGATAGCTTGCTTATTTCCAGCATGAACGTAGGGATGCATGTTTTGTTTCATGAGCTACCCAGATGCACTTCTTAACCCTTTCTCGGGGTTTCTGTTTCGGGGACAATTAACTGTCATTTTAACAGAGTTTAGATCATTTTCACATAACATAAAATGAAAAGTGGCTTGGAATCATGCCGCATGGTATCTCCTCTATACCTTTATTACCTTAGTGTATCAGGTGAAATAAGTTCATTTTCATAGCCTTTCGGCCATGCTAGGTGTGCTACACACCTGAGCAAATATGATACTTGAGCATACTACAGTAGCACCCTGGTGGAGATTCAAACCTACAACCATCCGGTGACCCGTCAACATTTCCCAACCACCGTACCCATGCAGATACAGCGTTCCTCCTACAGTGGGGCCTGCTGTGGTACAGCAGTGAAGGATGAGGGGGACGGGCAGTGCCCTGATGTCACGGCCCGGGGTCTGAGCGCTCGTTTCGGGGGGGAGCTGCACTGCGCTGTGTGGTGAGTCATTGTGCTGTCAGGAGGCGCAGTCTCCTCTGTACGAGCCATGACACGGGACAGCTGAGGAGACATGTTACAGGAACCAATGAAGGGGAGAGAATTGGAATCTCACTCTATCTCTTTCTCTCTCTCTCTCTTTCTCCATTTCTCTCTCTCGCTCCCTCTGTTTCTTTCGCTCTCTCTCCCTCTCTCCCTCTCTCTCTTTTCTTGGCTGAAGAGTGGCCGTCTGCAGTACAATGAGGCTTGAGAAACTGAAACCGTGGCTGTCAGACAGAAAGCCAAAGGCAGAGGACACAGTCAGAATTCTAAAGCCTCAAAATACCATTTGTTTCTCTTTTCTTTTTCTTTTTTTTTGCTTTGGTTTGTTTTAAAAAGTCCTTTAACAGCTGCATACTTAAACACCTGATGTCTTGCTTCAGCCCCCCCCCCCCCCCCAATACACACACACACACACACACACACACAAACCAACCTTCACTTCAGGAACAATGCAGGAGTACTCCTAGTTGGTAGATTGCATTGATTGATATGGCTCTTATATGACCCACTTGTACTATATGTGTCTTTTATGCTTTGAGTTTGACAATGACACGTGTGAAGTGGCGTTTTTATATTATTATCGATACCAGATTTTCATGAAAATTTGTGTTATTATTGGATCGATTGCAGTGTGCTTAGCTGGAGTTTACACCTCAAGTTTCAACCCATAGAGCACAGAACTGCATTTGATTGATTGATGTTTGCTTTTCATTCGATGACATGCATCATAAAAATGCCCAGCCCCCTTGGGCTTATAAGATAATTATTTTTCAGAAAAACAAATCCAAGGTATACACAATCCATGCATTAGAGCTGGAACATATTTGGATAGCTGTTGCAGTCGTAATGTACTTCTGTGGTCTAGGGATTTCATCCTGAGATGATAATAATAATGATAATAACAGTAACGATGATGATAATAATAATAATAATAATAATAATGTTATAATAATAAAGTAATGTACTGAGAACACTGAACTTGTAAATAAAGTAAAAGCATATGACACACATGCACACAGATGCATAACGTACTGTGCCTGGATCCCATCCAGACCCTTTTTGCTTAATTTCTAGAGTGTACAATCAGGAAAGTAAGGCTGCAAAACACTGCCAGTTGTGTCCTTGTCGTATGCGGGAAGGGAGTTCATCCATTTTATGCGCTGGTTCGTCATCCAATTTCAGATGACAGCCTCAGCTTATTGCTTTAATGAGGGACAGCCAATGGAGAGACCTTGACTTTTTAAAAAGTCTTTATGTAGCCAGAGGAGAAGAGCATAATTTGAAAAATACATGATAAAGATGAATAGAGGTACCCGAGTTTGGTCGTTTGACAAACGCTGGTGCGATAGAAGCAAGCGAATCCGGAATCCGGAACCAGAATGTTTTGTCAAGGTTATACCATGGCAGCAACATTGCGAGAACAACTTGTGTTGTCTGGGGGTGACGGGGGTGACGGGGGGGAATGAACGAAGCAAAAGATGCAAAGAATGAAGGGAACTGAAGATGAGAAACAAAAGATTCAAGGAGTGAATGGCGTGCTAAGCAATTCGGCCATTCAGTACATCGATGCGTCGATCGCTCAGTCCATCGCTCATTCCGAAGGCACAGAGCGTGTAACTGACTGAAAATATTTTCAGCTCGCATTAACCAAAGCCGTTTGTTTTTGTTTTTTTAAATAATAATAATAAAATTAAATTCTCTGCGCCTTTTTTCTTTTTTCAAAGAAACGAATGAAAGAATGTTTTCCTGGGAATGGAGCAGAACCAGTGAACCGCTGCAGCCAGCCGTTTACTGTGTGATCTTTGTTCTTCAGGGGCAAAAAAGTCACAAAGTCAAGCCTGATTGACACCTCTCCATCTTCTTCGACAGAAAGTGAAGCGCTTAGATTTTTAGCGCCTGTGACCTAGCGCCTGTGACCTCCAGCCGCTGAATCTCGCGATCGCCGGTCTGGGGCCCCCCCCCCCCCCCCCACAAAGTGAATTCCAGAACGCATCTCACTGCGCGCGCGTCTTCCCGAGCTGGGGGGCCTCGCTCGTCCGTCTCTCTCTCGCGCTAGCATAGCATGAGCCAGACCGATGCAGCACAATCCTCATTTGGTCAGGGAAATCACGTTACAGATTATGAATTGACGTTTGTGAAAATGACAACGTCAGAGATGTTGAAGGAGCTGCCTGAAGTCACCGCTGAGAGGGTTCCCTGAGGAGGATGGCATGAGGGGGCAGACTTGCAAGCGTCTTAAACGTCTCTCCTCCGCCGAACCCTTTCATGGCGCCTGTCACCGCGCGCTTTCTCTCCGTCTCCCCGCGCGCCGGCGACAATCAGCGGCTTTCACAGGGAGACGGGGTTCGCTCGCGGAGAGACGGGGTTCACGGGCCCCCTTTTGTTGCCAGATCACAGCGTCTGAAATAATCCTCTGCACTCTCCGCTCGTCTGCTTACTGACAGCCGTGTTTATTCTTTGGGTTGAACAAAAAAAAAAAAAAAAAAAATGCTGGAAAATAAAGTTTGTGTGGCAGAAGAGAGAGGAGAGATGGGAGGGGAGGGTATGGGGGGCGGGGGGGTTGCGGGAAGGGGGCGGGGGGGTTGCGGGAAGGGGGCGGGGGTGGTGCATCAAGTTTGGTTGCGTTCAAGAGCCAGATGGAGGTGAAGGGCGCGTCCTGAGCGTTTGGCAGCTCGGCGGGGTTCGCTGTGAAATATGCGGGCGTGGGGGTGGGGGGGCCGGGGGGGGGGGGGGGGGGGGGGTGTGACGTGCTCTCCCAGGAGCCGATGTCGCCGGCGTCGTCTTTGCGCTTTCAGGCGGCGCGTGGGCGGCTGCCAGTCTTTCTGTTTCTTGTGTCTCCTGCTCTGGTTTGCAAAACACCTCCATCACCTCCCCTCTCTTCTCCCGCCCACGTACCTATAAGGAAAAGAAACAAAAAAGAAGTGTCAAAGAAGCTTACTGAGGGCGAGAGCGAGAGAGAGAGAGAGAGACAGGGAGGGAGAAGCAAAAAAAAGATGGGGCTTTTCTTCTTTCTTCGTATCTCTGGGAACGTATAGCTCAGAAAGACGCCTAGAAGTAGAAGTTTGACTTCAGTTTCAGCTTTGACTTATCGAGAGGTTATTTTAACTGCAAGTGCACTGTCACAGGTAAGTGGCGTTAAATTGTAGAAGGTGGAAAAACCTCCTCTGCCAGGTCACGTGGGTTAGGTCAATGGAAGGAGTCCTCCGTGGGTGTTTCCAAGCAGATGCCGATGTCTATAGGTGTGTCCAGAATGGATGTAGCTATGTGTGTGTGTGAGCGTAGTCTGCAGTGGTGTGCAAGTATGTAGGTGTGAATACAAACATTTGGGTATGTGTTTGGTTTCTGCAGGGAGTTGTAGGTGTACATTGCTGTGCCCAGAATCAGCGTTATCAGAATCAGATGTTATTTTCAGATGCATCGCAAGTAGCTGCAGTATCTGAGAAGAAGAAAGAAAAAATGAGGCCGTGTTGATTGAACCGAACACACAAAAACATACCTGATGGCGCAAAAGCGAAGATATCCGAATTTCATTTCAAGTCAACGTGCAAGGACGTTGTTTTCTTTCGTTCCTTGAATGCCACAGCCGTGAATCAGAAGCGGACTCCTTTTCTCCTGACGTTGTTTCAGCGTTAATTTTGCTGGGGATCTTATTGCCCGCGCTCGCGGTGGAAAATGCTTCAGACCTTTTAAAAAACGCATCGCAAACCTCTGGCTAATTGTTAATAAGAGCACTTGACTCGCGTGTTAAGCACCAATTCAGAGGCGCTGAGCACGCGAGGTGGTGTGCCTCCGCACCGTGGAAGAGCAGCGATTACACCCACAGTGCCCTGCGCTCCCTCTCCCCCCCCCCCCCCCCCCCGCCCCCGCTGCATGCTGGGAAATGCCGCCACGCTCATCAATCACGGCGAGAGAATATCGAGCAGAGCGCAGAGATGGATTCTGGAGGAGCCTCACGTAATTGGCCTCAGTGCACTGACTCCTGTGAGCGCCGTCAGGATAGGACCGGAGCTTGGCTCAGGACCAGGTGGGGGGGGCGAGGGGAGGGGGGGTCTGGGGTTGTGATGGATTGGCCCGCCATCCTTCTATCTCTCTGTCCCATTACCTCTCTCCCTTTTTTTCAGAGGGAACCTAATGAAGGGTTAAAGGAACAAATTAGAAAATTGGGGATTAATGATGCGCGTGCCGTGGATGTTAGGGCGCTGCTTCTGAGAGGGATTGGCGTGCGGCTTGGGGGACGTGGAGGACAGGAAGGGGAGGCCGGGGCTCCGGTCCTCCGGATCTTCCTCGTTTTTTTTTGGATAATGAGTGACAGGACAACCGATGTTACTCTGGGCACCCACATGGAAAAGACTCAAACTGTAAAAATGATTTTGAGGGCTACTGTGAATTCGGAGAGGCCCACAGAGTAATACATCTACAGGAATGATGCAACATGCCGCTCTGCTCAAAGGGCATGTTGCATCTACAGAAGTGATGTAACATGCCCCTCTGCTGAAAGGTTTTGCTTGAATACTGGCAGGAAACCGCTTACCCTGTCGATGTGCTAGGTCTTAGACGCACCGTGATTCCTGTTCCGGATTCAAAGCCCCCACGTCCCACCATTCCGGCTCTCCCTGTGGCTCACATGCCATGGAGATCACTGAGAATTCGGATAGAAAGCTGCTGTTTCAGAAGAGGTTGCTCTTTACAGTCCTCGATTATGACCTCACAGTACCAATTCCAATTCACAGCAGTATATTATGACCTCATTATGACCTATTATGACCTTCAATTCAAGAACCAATTGTGACTCCACAGTACCAATCCCAGTATCATCTATTATGACCTCATATTCAGAAGATCATATTGCCTGCTGCTACCTACAGCCTTGCATTCCCAATTCAGGAAGAGTTTCTTGTGGCTTCACACTAACAAGAGCCCTGAATTTTTTGTTTATTGCTTGGGCACACAGGTTTGAAATATTCACCTTCAGTTTAAACCTGTTGAGGCTCCAAAAGGATCTCAGTTGCATTGTGAATCTTTAAAATGTTTACATGCCTCCCGAGCGAGTCTGTGAAAATTTAGTGACCTTGTTTTGTTTTTTTTTTTAAATCCATCTTCTGTGTTTCCATGTATGTTGAGACCTCTAGCAGAGACGAGGCTATAAACAGAAAATAAAGTGTGAAACTACAGGGTCTGCGTCACCAGAGAGTTTTAAAGCATTTTAACACACTGGAACGGAGAGTCTGTCACCGCTAAACACCCCTGCTGTAAACTTCGCTGCTTTAATCGCATCGCATTTACTGCGGCGCGCATGGCTGCTGCTGCAATTACTGGAGCATCCGTTAATGAAAAAAGAGAAATAAAACAAAAGGGAAACTGTCAAAAAAAAAAAAACTTTATTTATTTATTTATTTTTTTTACCAGTACAATGTGTCCTTCACCTGATAACTGTCGGCCAAACCTTGGCTGTGCGCGCCAGCCTTTTTAAATCAGGTCGCAACCTAGACAGCAGCGAGGGCAGGCGAACTCATCCAGTGAGGGGCGCGCGGGGCGATCGCCAAGGTGCCGTGGTGAAGATGGAGAGTTGGCAGAGTCCTGCCGCATTCGATTGCGGTGCATCGAGGACAGAAAGGAACCCCGCCCCTGCTTGATGCCTTTTTTTAAAAGCCGCGTTCGATACGTCTGCCAAAAAAAAATAGCCAGAACATGAGCGCTCCCTGTCAGGGAAAGAGGCAGATTAAAGAAGCTACGGGGGAAGAAGGTGTGCGGTGAACAACCGCTTCGACAGCTCGTAATTAACAAGGCCAGGTGAGAACAAACTCAAAAAACAAATGGTGGTTTTTTTTTTTTCCTCTCCTCCCTTTTGATTCTAATTTTAGCTTTCCTTGTAAAGCGCCCCATCTACAAGTCTTTCCATTTTTAAATCATCAAAGAAGTATGCATTTTTACACAGGACTTATAACCTTTTTAAAAAGTAGGTTTTTGTTTTGGAATGTTTTTTTTTTTTTTTTTTTTCAAAAGTCTAAGTCAGTGTTCTAGAACTCTGACATATCTTTCAATTACCAGTAGTGATTGTTACATCAGCATTCGAATGTTCTACTCTACTGTACACTCTAATCACAAATCATAATTTGTGATCTTTCAACTTAAAGGGTTAAACACCATGTACTTGCATGCAATGTTTATATATTAATATTATAATGTTGAGAGCCCCCTAGGTGTAGCTTAAATACAGCTAGTGGAGTAGACAGCTGATGGTGGAATCGTACGTCTAATGCTTATTAGTAAGGTGAGAGAAGCTGTAAAGTTCACTGCCGAGCCCCAAATCTCCTCCACCTGCTTCACCTTCACTCCCCTGGAACAGTGTGCAGTGGATCAAATAAAGCAGTTTATCACGCAGTTAACTTACGTCACCTGGTTTTCTGGGCTTAAATTAGTTGTTCGTAGCCGCGACTTGCGCCAAAATGAAATAGAAAAATAGCTCTTAAATGTCTCCGTGAATAGTATTGAAAAGTAATGGAAAATATAAATCTGATTTGAGTGGGAACCCTGATCTTTAAATGTCAAACACCTTCTGGTTTCCATGGATACATTTACAGATTTGTGGTTGGGGGCATACCATTAAAAGTTTTTTGCGGTTTGTAGCTTGCAATTGGTCCTTTGGCGTTGAGTTGCTGAGGTAAAAAAAGGAGTTGGTTAGCAACAAGCCTCCTGATGCGTTTCCACCTCAGTGAGCCATCAGTGGCTGATTCCGCAGAGCTTTTTAAGGAGCTCGAGCAGGCTGCTGAATATTGTCCCTATTCAAATAAAAGAACTGATAGCTGAGCAATATGCCAGGAAAGGTCAGGTGCCAAACTGTGCAGATAGACCTCTGAATATTTCCCCTTGTGCGAAGAGAAAAGCTGGTCTTAGATCAGGGTGCGAGACAGGTCGGTTGCCGGTAAACTGCTGTGTGTTACTCTCGCACAAAGAGAAGAGCTGTTCTCGGATCAGTCTCTGCGAGGTCCGGGGCTGAACTCTGTTGGGTCCGTTAGGTATCCCAGCTGCGGCTGGGTGGGTTGAGAGCTCGGAAACATCTGGAAAAAGAGGGCAATCTGTCCGTCTCTGAATCAATTGAGCGCCTGCATGACAACGGCCCATTTAACTGAAGTACTGTCTGCAGACACCAGGTCACCAGCAGCAGTCTCCTGCCATTAAACTCAGTGTCCTGAGTGCCCCAACCACCCCCCCAACTGCCAGGCCAGTCACCTTGATGTGGGGGAATCTGAACTTTGTTTGTGTATTATGGATTTTTTTTTTTAATTCTGCCTTGAGTCTTGCCCCCATTTTTCTAAAAATGTTTGCGAGAGCTCAGTGGTACCTGCAGAGGTCAGTGATTTCTGAAATTAAAGAAATAGAAGTGTTTGCATTTTAAAAAAAAAAAACACTCACTTTACCAGTAAATGCATTTCTGACTCAGAGTTATGGACAATTGTTAACTTAACATAACATGATGACGAGAACAGGCCATTCAGCCCAACGATGCTCGCCATTTTCCTGACTAGCTAATGTCGATCAGCTCCTGGCATATTTCGATGTGAATGGGAGCCCCCTGAATTTACCTGAACGCTGCTCTCATTATCAGCACAATTCACCTGTGCTAACTACTGGCTGACTTCTTTCATTTTCTCCATTTCATTTCTCCCACCCAACTCTACATTCGCCAATTTTCTGTCTATCACCCATTACTGGACAATTTGCGGCCATTTTTGTAGTCTATTAACACCTCCGACTAATATCGACGCAGCCATTTTCATGACTTTGGAGGCTATTCGTTCGCGTCTCCGTGAGAGATAGGAATGTACCGCGGAACATTGAAGCAGCTCATGAACCCTTGATTCGTGGGTGGCGGGTGCAAATAACTTAGCGGGTAGCATGTGATTCACCGCTTACAGCTCTGTATGAACCACCTAAATACCATATAAATGTGTTATTACATATGAATAGCTTTTCTGTGCACTCACTGTATTGGAGTACACCTTTGCTGCCTGCATGCCATTGGTTGACTGAGCTCCGAGTTTGTCATTATTCAAACTGCGAGATTTAAAAATAAAAAAATGAATAAAAATCTTGTCTTTCATTAGTTTTGTAACACAGGGCTATTTGGTGAAGAACCCCAGCCATAACTTCAGCTGAGTGGGCAAAGAAACACTCCCAATAGCACCTCTCTGTCAAAGTCATTATTTTCTTTCACCTCATTAAAATGCACCTTAAGTTTGAAGGGTAGGAATGTTTGGAATGTTATTTATTTATATTTTTATTCTAAGGCTGCATTATAGAACTCCATTGCTTTCAATTAACAGAAGCGTTGGTTACTTCGGCTTTAGAATTTTCAGTTAAGAACATTCTTATCACATATTCGTGATTAACTTTTATGTTAATGCATCCTTGGGGCTGTGTGGGGGATGGGGGGACACGGGGGACAGGGGACGGGGGCTGTTTGGTGAATCATCGTGCAGAAACTCTGTGGTAGACAGCCTGACTGAGGGGAGATGTCCTTTTCTTATAGTAGAATGTGACTCTCACAGCTGATCTGGGCCTGTATTCACAAAGCATCCCAGAGCTGCAGTACTGACCTGAGGTGAGCTCCAGTGTTTAAGCAACATGTGTTCTGTGAGGAAGGGCTACAGGTGTTCTGTAAGTAATACCCACAGGTGATCTGTAAGAGCTACAGGTGTTATGTGACTAAGTTCTACAGGTGTTCTGTAAGTAATATGAACAGATTTTCTATGAGGAAGAGCCACAGGTGTTCTGTAAGTAATATTTACTGGTGATCTGTGAGTAAGAGCTACAGGTGTTCTGTGAGTAATATCTACAGGTGTTCTGTAAGAGCTACAGGTGTTCTGTGAGTAATATCTACAGGTGTTCTGTAAGAGCTACAGGTGTTCTGTGAGTAATATCTACAGGTGTTCTGTAAGAGCTACAGGTGTTCTGTGAGTAATATCTACAGGTGTTCTGTAAGAGCTAGAGGTGTTCTGTGAGTAATATCTACAGGTGTTCTGTAAGAGCTACAGGTGTTCTGTGAGTAATATCTACAGGTGTTCTGTAAGAGCTACAGGTGTTCTGTGAGTAATATCTACAGGTGTTCTGTAATATCTACAGGTGTTCTGTAAGAGCTACAGGTGTTCTGTGAGAGCTACAGTTGTTAAGTGAGGAAGAGCTACAGCTGTTCTGTGAGTTAGAGTTGCAGGTGTTCTGTAAGTGAGAGCTACGTGTGTCATCTTGAGTAAGAGCTACAGGTGTTCTGTGAGTAATATCTACAGGTGTCTTTTTTCCATACGGTACCACAGCTGCAATGCTTTCCACAGTATTTGTAAATCAAATCAATGTGAGCAGTGTTTGTACATTTACAGTTTACAGATTTAATGCTGTGCTATTTGAAATCTCAAGCCACCATGACAATCTATTACAAGTTACACGTGACATATTTGGAGATGTCAGCTGATCTCCTGGCATCACAATCGGCACTTGCTGAAGAACAGACACGGCCTCTCTCTCCTCTTAAGCATCACTTTGCCATCAAATTCCTTAGCATGCAGCATTCTTCTGCTTAATGAGAGAAAGTTTCTTCATGCAATAAGAGTAAATAAGTGTGTTCGGGTAAGGCACAAGATGTAAGAGGATGTTTTTTTGTGTGTGACCAGAGCATTAAATCGTAATAATAAACACAGATAGGCACTCACATCTCGGCCAGGATAAGGTAGGACATGAACATCATGTCAGGGACTTTAAGGGTATTTAAACCAGGATAGAAGACCACTGAGTTCAGGGTCACTGTGTGGTGTTTTAGTGATCTTCCCGCTGGCCAGCATGACATGCAATAAACTTTTACTTCATTCTGTAAAGTGCTTGCTGTTGTGGTGAATTCCTACACTGCCCAGCTTTTGTTCCTAACACAGCAAAACAGCAATATCTGTATCTCCGTCTGATTTAGCGCTCCACCTGTTCCACACCACAAGTACATACCACACCTACATTTATGGTCTAAGAACTGGAGAGAGTTGACCCGAGGGTGTTCTTTCCTGCGAGATTATGGGTAGCACATTAGTAGTTAGTTAGGAAATTAGGTAGTTCTGGAATGCTCGTTAGCTACCTGTTGAATTCCATGAGGTGTAACTATGGAGTTCTGTCCCAGGTTTTGCTCGGTGTCAGTTTGGATATGTTCATGGCTTGGTTTTTGTGATTTTCTTGTTTTTTTGGTCTCGGTGGCGTGGCACACTTGCGACACAGCCAGACACAGCGCTTAGCAGGAATTGGCCAGAGGCTACTCTACAAACAGCAGAGATCAAGCCACATATAAGAAAAGCAGGAAAATGACGGAAATAAAAGATGTCTGACAGAAAAAAAATCCATGAAGAAGCCCCAATAAAGTGCCTGAAAAAAGGACTCAATTCTGCTGTCCAAGGTCCTGAACTGGCTTTGGAAGCCAACAGGAAGAGATCTTCCTGCACCTCTGCCATTTTTCCCTCTGTCATACCTGATTAGGTGCAAGGGCATAACTTTTCAAACAACAATTCGAACTACTGGTTATACAGTAGTAGTAGCCATGCACCCAGAATTAATTTAGCAGTGGAAAACTTTGGAACAGTGGACTTTGAATATACTTTTTTTTGTCCATACGTGAACTTGTTCTTCAGGAAAGAATCATTTACACGCGTAAATAACTCACAGAATTGTGTAAAATCACGCACCGGCGAAGATGGGGCAGAGCAGATATGAGCAGGGATTTTTGGAGAAGCTCACGCGTTCAAAGCTTCACAATGCGCGTGGGACGGAAGCGTTGACTTGACTGACAGCATTACAACCGAGGCGGGGAGTTATTTTTTAACGATGTGCGCTGGCGTGACGCGTGACGCCCCGCAGCCGGTGTCACGGCGAGCGTATGTATGCACACCCCTCCGTTTCGCATCGGGCGTACGGCACTGAAACTGACCGGGCTGCCGCTGCCGCTGCTGCTGCAGGCTTGACAGGTTAGCTGTCTGTGACATGGCATCCTGTCCTCCATTAAGGTGCAGGAAAGGGCTGGATATAGACTCGGGTCTGACTGCGTCTCTTCTCCTGGGTTCAATCAGCGTTTTCCCCTTCCCCTTTCTCTCCACTGCGGCGCTTTGGCAAGCTCAGAAATCACCGCGGATAACTTGCCAGAACCTCACTTTCGTTGGTGAGAGGGAAAGAAGAAAAAAAACTGTAACGTTTGCTCTCATTTGTAAGTTGGAGAGTTATTGATTAAATCCAGGAGTTTGTTTTGGAGTTACACCTACCCTTCCTTTTATTGTGTGACCGGGCAGTGTTAGGGAGCAGTTTCACTACATTTTGAGGTGAACTTAATTACAGGAACTGCCTGCTACTTTTGGCCCAAAAATGTTGGGTTTTTTTCCCAAACCCCTTTGACCAAATATCACCTCCTCTCTCCCTTTTCCCTCTACTCATGATTTTTCTGAGAAGCATTCCACTATATACAACACCTCAACTATAGTTACCCACAGTCAACCGCCAGCTGCCACACACTGCTGATTCTCCCCGATGAGCTGTATAGCGGTTCTCCCCATGTGCATAAACAAGGCATTGCTCATACCTGTGTCATAGACGATTATAATGATTCATTTTTTATTTTATTTTTTTTAAAATGGGTAGTTTGAAAAAAGTAGTTTGAACTACATTTGTCTTTTGAGTAATTGCAGTTTTGCTTGGTAGCTTGGCTGAAGTTGGACTCCTTTCAGCGTGCAGTAGTTTGTTAGTTTGTGAAACCGTGCTTTGAGAGTGATTTCCCCCAAATCTGGACTCGGAGCTGGAGGTTCTGGCCGCCCCGATCGCAGGGGTTTTAGGTTCCTCGGCTCCTCTGAAGGATTTAGCTGGGAGCGCTCGGGGCAGCGGCGCCACACGGTGGCCCCGCGGAACGCTGCGGTGGAGAGAGAGAGAGAGAGGGGGCGGCGCGTTCCCTCGCCTCTCTGGCTCCCTGTTAGCGCGTGCAGACCCGTGGCTGTTCGCGGCTCGCCGTGGTAACGATCGCTGGCGCTCCCCCGGTGCCTCAAGCTGACAGGATCAATGCAATCCTCCCTTCAATCACGCAGGAGGCTGATTATCTATTTAAGGCGGCAGTTCGTCCGCCCCGCTCCCCCCTCCCGGGGTCTCAAACTGCCGTTAAGTTTTGTTAATGAATCCGAGGGCTGTGTGTGTTGTTGTTCCGTGCCTGAAATGAAACTGCACATTTTACGGTCTTTTTCGCCTTAACGCCAGCGTGGTCCTGGTCCCGGGGAACCCACAGGGAACCCGCAGGGAACCCGCAGGGAACCCGCAGGGAACCCAGTGTGTATGGGGTCTGGTTCCACTCAAGCTAATTTTATTAGTCAAGATAAATGATCACATGCATTTATGTGGTCACTTGATATTTGTATTTGCAGTTCACGTGACTTCATAGAAATACATACAAACGCACATGCAACAAACGCAAAATTCAGCCGCAAGGACTGAAGGGTAAAACAGCAAGGGGTGTCTTTAAAATGACAGCCGGCCGCATGCCCATCCCTTATCTGGGCCAGGGTTCGATCCCCGCCCTGACACTTTCTCTGCAGCGGCCATATCTCCATCAGCCTCCCTCTCTGCTTACTGCCTGAATGAAGCAGAAAATTCAAAAGGAGGACGACGGACTGACCCCCACTCCCCTTTGAAAATTAAACTATCCTTTTATTAATCAACAGCACAGAGGCGCTGTTTTAGAAAAGCACAGATCAGGAGAAGGCCGTAAAAACAATTAAAAGTCACTGAACATCCCTTAATGATGATTTGGCAATTCATTTTTGTCCTCTTTCTACTACGCCAAAGCCTACACTGCTAGAGACATTTAATGGAAATAAAATGAATAATATTTTTGAATATTTTTTTATATATTTTTTATATTTTCATCGCAACATGTTTTTTTTTTTTTTTTTTTTTTTTTTACTGGGTCATCAAAGACACTTGGGTTTGTGTCAATAAAAATTAAAGTTCTTAAAACCTTTTCATCCGGCTGGGTCTCAGAAGGAAACACTGGGATTCAGTGGCTCAGATGGAGAAAAAAAAACGCCATCCGTCAATATCCAGTTTAGAGTCAAGACATGTTTTATTGCTAATAATTCACCACGTTTTTATTTTGTATTATTTATTCGTCTCACGCTTTCAAGAAACCATAATCTGCACCCGCAAAATGGCCTTCTCTGGCTTCTTTTACATGATTTGTTTTGCGTTGTTTTTTGTTCCTGTGTGGAGACTGGGCTGAGAAGAGGAATTAAGGCACAGAGAGGAACGTCATGTGAAACACTGCGGCCCCCAGAGACGTGTGAGCTCGTTGCAAATGGACGAGTGTTTGCCATTCAAACCTCCCCCCCCCTCGCCCCCCCCAAGTGATAAACAGCCTCGCCTTCCGTGTATCTTGAGGCCAGCTCGCCAGTCCCTTCTTCAAAAACTTTATCTTTCATTATCAGGCTTAAATCTGCCACCTTGAAGTTTTAATCCGCAGGAGAGAGAGAGAGAGGGACAGAGTCTCAGAAACAGAATCGGGCCACAGAATCCCTCGTTTATTACCCTTGTTATTATTTTCTGAATGTTTGTTATGATGAAAAGAATGCCGTTGTCGTGGGAAATTCCGCCTTTTCTACGCTTCGCGCGTTCTGCTGGCGATGACAAATTGAAAGCGAGGCACCGCGAGGACCAAGCCGCGGCGAGAGAAGTTTGGAACGCGGCGCGGCGCACCGCTACTCTTCTCTTCGCGCGCAGGCGCTTGTGCCGCGCTCGCCGGTCCGCTGTGACCCCCGGGTCAGAGAGGGTCTGAAGACTCCTGTGAGACACATTGCGGGGACAGACAGGGAGAACTCCAGTTTGGGTGGGTGTCCGCGCTTTTTACCGAATTTGGAACGTCGTGCATCTATCACTATTAGCCAAATGAACTCGCTTGGTTCACAGCCTGACAACGTTCAGGCGATCTCTAGGGTTTCCCGGGTGACAGGTATTATCTAGGCTGCCTGACTTCCTGTGTCCTTGGAATTATTTTTTTTTAAATATGTCTGTTTGCATCTATGTACAGTATATGTTTGCAGTATATCATACATGTATTCCACTTGGTGATTTTATGTAGATACAAATTTTTTTTCATGAATTTCCATTCACCTATTGACAACCGTTGATTTCTGCCTTAGCATTGGGCTAATAGTTTCTCCTCTTCGTGACATCATAACAAAGAATAATATATATATATATAATGCTAAAGAACATGTTTGAATCCTAAGTTCCTCATTTTTACATTAAAAATATATGAATCCATTTTAATGGAGCAAATGATGACAACACGGCTGTGTTTTGTGACTGCGCAGGAGGCTGTAAGGCATGTATTATTCATACATCATGAATAATCACGCTGTTAGGATCTATTAGCTTCTGATTCAAACAGCGGCTAATCTCCAGTTCACGCGGGCTGCGGCGAGCCATTGTGTCTTTCACAGGAGCGAAAGCTCCCCGGCAGAGCGGCATTTTTCAGCGGTGAAACCTTGATCCGCCTGCCTTCTGTTTGAATCGAGGGCTTTTGTTTTGGGTGCTCTGCGCTACCCATTGTGGTTTAATGAATGGCAGGCATTGTCATTCACGCGCTGAATTATGTGTTACGTTAGCAGATAGCCGCCCTGATATTTGCACGGTGGCAATTATTTGAAACACACCTGTACGCGTAATCCTGCTACCAACCTTTCGAGGTGCGCAAGGTTGGATACAAAGATGGAAATGCTGTGATTTTGTTCCATCTGAAACATATTTTTAACTGTTTCCTGACATAATAATAATAGGCAAATAAAAAAAAACAACCGCTGTTGAATTTTAACATTCATTTTTACCATTTTTTATTTCTGTGCAATATACTTGATTTCCAGTGTTATTAATGTACTTTCTTTTTGAACTCGGGAATTTTTTTTAATCCACCGGCAAATTACAACGATGCTGTAAATCGATGAGTGAAAATGTTGCTGTTAATTTTTTTTTTTTTTTTTTTTAGCATACTTTGGGGTTTGCATGTGTTCTGGATTTCATTCACCTTACAGGGGGCTAAGATGACCTGCTTTAAGGAAGAGGGAGACTATGTTGTTTCTCGGTGTAAAGGTGTCTGCGTTCGTGCTGTTCTCACAGAATGGTGTCTGGTTGCTCACATTCTGCGGCCTGGGTTTTCAATGGGGAGACCGTAGGGTCTCTAGGGTGCCTGCAATCACACCTTCACCCCCTCCCTCCCCCTCCCCCCCCCCCCGTCCGTGATCAAAATTTACCCTTGACTGGTCCACAATTGCGGTTTCCACTCCCACGTGGTCCACAATCCTTATAAAACTCTTTTTTTTTATATGACCCTTTTTAAATTATGTTGGGGGTCCCCAGGATGCTGTTGTGCCAGGCCGCGGCTCCCTGGATAAAAGCCGGTTTAAACCGATTTTGTACGAAGGCTCCACGTGCGTTACAACCGCGACCTCATTGTCATCTCGGCTTTGGCTGGCGCACTCGTCACGCTGTTTGCCTGGTAGTGTCCAATGCATGTTCGTATGTCCACACACGTACCTGCAGAATACACGCACACGCGTGTGTCTGTGTGAGTCCGTGTGAGTGCGTGTGTGAGCGTGTACACGCGTGTGTCTGTGTGAGTGCGTGTGTGAGCGCGCACACGCGTGTGTCTGTGTGTGTGCGTGTGAGTGCGTGTGCGAGCGTGCACATGCGTGTGTCTGTGTGAGTGCGTGTGTGAGCGTGCACACGCGTGTGTCTGTGTGAGTGCGTGTCAGTACATATACACATTCTCTCGTTTGGGTAGACATGCGCTGGTCTGCTTCTTTACGTGAAATTGTATGTTTTTTTTCTTCTAATAAAAAAAACACTGTGTTTGTGCTTCGTCCTTCCTAAAGATGGCGTTTGTCACTCAAAAGAGCCCGTCTTGTCTCTATCTACGGCTTTTGCTTTCTCTGTCTATCTCCATCTGTCTCTCTCTTTTTCTTTCTTTCTCGTTCTCTCTTTATCTCTAATTCTCTCCTTCTCTCCATATCTCTCTAATTCTCTCTCTCCATCTCTCTTCATGTCTCTCTATCTCATTCTCTCTCTCTGTCTTTCTCTCTCTCAGTCACTCACTCACTCGCTCACTCCCCACAGCTCTTGGGTTCAGTGCGTGCTAACTGCTGCAGCCATCCGCGTCCGAATGCAAATGTTTCTCTTCTTCTCTTCACACATCAGATGCTAATTAGGAAATATCTAATTAGTGTTAGAAGATTAATCACTCTTGGGGTACGGGGGTTTTTTGGGCAGTGAGACGCGCGATGTGACAAAGACGCCAGAAGCTACGCTTCGCACAGCAACTAGTGCTGGGAGAGAGAGGGAGGAGGGAGAGGAAAGAACAGATGAACTAGTGCAGGGAGAGAGAGAGGGGGAGGAGGGAGAGGAAAGAACAGATGAACTAGTGCTGGGAGAGAGAGAGAGGGAGCAGGGAGAGGAAAGAACAGATTAACTAGTGCTGGGAGAGAGAGAGAGGGAGCAGGGAGAGGAAAGAACAGATGAACTAGTGCTGGGAGAGAGAGGGAGGGAGCAGGGAGAGGAAAGAGCAGATGAACTAGTGCTGGGAGAGAGGGAGGGAGCAGGGAGAGGAAAGAACAGATGAACTAGTGCAGGGAGAGAGAGAGAGAGGGAGGGGGGAGAGGAAAGAACAGATGAACTAGTGCAGGGAGAGAGAGAGGGAGGAGGGAGAGGAAAGAACAGATGAACTAGTGCAGGGAGAGAGAGAGAGAGGGAGGAGGGAGAGGAAAGAACAGATGAACTAGTGCTGGGAGAGAGAGAGAGGGAGGAGGGAGAGGAAAGAACAGATGAACTAGTGCTGGGAGAGAGAGGGAGGGAGCAGGGAGAGGAAAGAACAGATGAACTAGTGCTGGGAGAGAGAGGGAGGGAGGAGGGAGAGGAAAGAACAGATGAACTAGTGCAGGGAGAGAGAGGGAGGGAGCAGGGAGAGGAAAGAACAGATGAACTAGTGCGGGGAGAGAGAGAAGGAAGAGGGAGAGGAAAGAACAGATGAACTAGTGCGGGGAGAGAGAAAAGAAGGAGGGAGAGGAAAGAACAGATGAACTAGTGCAGGGAGAGAGAGAGAGGGAGGAGGGAGAGGAAAGAACAGATGAACTAGTGCTGGGAGAGAGAGGGAGGGAGCAGGGAGAGGAAAGAACAGATGAACTAGTGCGGGGAGAGAGAAAAGAAGGAGGGAGAGGAAAGAACAGATGAACTAGTGCAGGGAGAGAGAGAGAGGGAGGAGGGAGAGGAAAGAACAGATGAACTAGTGCAGGGAGAGAGAGAGACGGAGGAGGGAGAGGAAAGAACAGATGAACTAGTGCGGGGAGAGAGAGAAGGAGGAGGGAGAGGAAAGAACAGATGAACTAGTACGGAGAGAGAGAGAAGGAGGAGGGAGAGGAAAGAACAGATGAACTAGTGCGGGAAGAGAGAGAAGGAAGAGGGAGAGGAAAGAACAGATGAACTAGTGCGGGGAGAGAGAGAAGGAAGAGGGAGAGGAAAGAACAGATGAACTAGTGCGGGGAGAGAGAGAGAGGGAGGAGGGAGAGGAAAGAACAGATGAACTAGTGCGGGAAGAGAGAGAGAGGGAGGAGGGAGAGGAAAGAACAGATGAACTAGTGCGGGGAGAGAGAGAGAGAGAGGGAGGAGAGAGAGGAAGGAACAGATGAACTAGTGCCGGGAGAGCGAGGGAGGAGAGAAAGAATAGAACAGACGAGTCCCTGTGATCTCTGCTGCCACCTCTGTGAATGGGAAGGAAAGCGGGGAGGGGGGGAGCAGGAAAAAAAGGCAGCTGAAGGTAACAGCCGTGGCCCGATCCTGATGAGGTCAGCACATGCGATGGCCCGAGAGCTGGTGTGTGGAGAAAAACCGTGAGGGAAAAAAACAGCCTCTCGGAAGTACGCCCGCCGTACGCACGCGTGCTCCCGCTGGCCGCGCCGACGCGATCCCTGCGGCCGGCTGGCTTCGGCTGCCGGTCGGACTCTGCCGTCGGAACGGCCAGCTCGCAGGTCGATGGTTCAGCTGGGCGCCGGCTGCGTTTCCCGCACGCGAAGCGCGGGTGAAGTCCCGCCCCTCTGACCTCACTCAGCCGGGGGAGCGTAACGAGGCGAGCGGACGCTCCAGGTGTTAAACGCACAGCGCACCCCGCCCCCCCCCCATCTCGCCTCTGCGCTTTTCCCCACACCAACTCTTAAAAGGGCTCACCCAGTCACTGTGTGACCTGCACAGCACAGTATAACTGGCCGGAGTAGCTTAGCCGCGCTTGTTTCTCTGCTACCAGGCCTGCGCCGTGCGCCTGTTAGCGTCTTAGCATTCACCAGCCGCTTTGCCTGTGGCTCATTAGCGGGAGACTCGGGCACGCGAGCGCAAGCAAACGGTTGACTCATGGAAACCTAGCGAGACGGCAGCCGGGGTATACACAGTGGAGCCTTCTGCCCGCGGGTAGCTAAGAGAGGGAGAGAGCGAACGTGTTGTGTTCGCGGAGTTTTTGTGCTTAATTGGAGGGCATGCGAAATGAAACTCTTTCGGGGGGGGGGGGGGGGGGGGATCTCTAGATGTGTGCTAGCGCTGGTTTGCACGCCTGCTTTGCCCAATCTGTCACCCGGCGTAATTGGTACCGGCAGGTTCTCGCAGCGCACGTTTGATTGGCTGTTTCTTGCAGCGGTGGTACCCCCCCAGGCCGCTGAGCTAATAGCGGAGGGCGAGTGGCATCGGCTAACGGCCGCCGCGGCGCGCGTTCGCTGTGCCGTGCGCCGATTGGTCGATTGGCAGTCACTTCGGTCAGAGGGAACTCAGTGGAGGATAGAGGTGGCAGCTGGGGCACATTTTACGAGGTGTGGACTGTTTCTTTATTCTTCCTGTTTCAAAGCATCGGTACAAATGCGAACCCAACATGAACCGTAGTAATGGGAGTTATTTTTCATTTTTCATTTTTCATATTTTTTTTCAAAGGAACAGGCAGCATCGGGATTAGGTATTTACCTGTTCAGGCCAGAGCTTCATTCTCTAAGTTCTATAACGACTAATGAGGTGAAGTGTTCCAGGAATGCAAATGAAAAGGGACTGCTGAGAGCTTTTTGAAATGCAGCCAATCAGCATCGTGTGTCATGAATTTTATCCAATCAGTGGTGGTTATCTTCACTGCTCCATGGTTACTGTAAAATGACTACCCTGGCTCTGTCACTGTCTCTGCAGCTGACTGGTCATAAACAACCTGTGGTTCTTACCAAATTTAGACATGAAAAACATCTCTTAATATATGTACCTCTGAAGTATTATTGGAAGTTATTTTCTTCTAAAAAGCCCTGTGACAAGATAAAACTACTCTACTGTATCAGTATATATAAACCTCCGAGCTCTGGGATGTTTTTTTTAAATGTATTCATTTATTCCTTTTGCACACAAGACAGATTTGCTGTATGAGTTTTATCACCCATTAAATGTAAATAAAAGCCCTCATTTATTTGTTTATTATCACTGACATAACTGCTTACTGTACGCAGTACATTCTCAAACGGTAAATCAGCTGTTGTACAGTAGTTTTATTGTTGCTTTTTTCATGTTGATGTTTTGTTTTGTTTTGGGGTTTTTTTTTGTCTGCATGTATAGTAATCACAAAACATTTGTGGTTACTCTGATTGATAAAGAGAATGGGTCAATTGCAGTGTGCTTAGCTGGAGGTTAAAGCTCAGGTTGATGAAACTGCCCTAGTCCTAAAATCTGCATTACAAGTGGATCTGTGAAATCCAAATCTGTGAAATAAGGATTAACTGATCCAGTTGTAATGCCATTCTGCGGACCTCCAGCTGCTATTGACCCAATGCATGCTGGCCAAAGAGCTGTGCTGTTTTTAATACCAGAATAAAGAATCATTTACATCCACCAATCATGTGCTAAGATGGGACATGGTTTAAAAAAAAAACACTTTTGTCACTCGCAGGTAAAAAGCACAGCTGGCTGAAATCAGCCCGTCCGGGAACATAAGGTGTGGTAACTACCCAGTCTGAAGATGAATGAGGAAGACCGCTCGGTTTAATGACGGCCCGTCTCTGGACGACATTACCACCAGTTTTCTTATTTCTCGCCGCGACGAACGCGGCGGCCGGACGACAGCCGCGCACAATAGCGGCGTCTGAGGAGGAGCCCGGGACGGCGCTCATGAATAATTCACGCCGGTCTTTGTCTTTGGATATTTATACACGCGGTCACCGATATTCACTTAACCTGTTTAGTCGCTGTGAAGTGCCTGGCATTGTGCTGCGAGAGCTGGTTGTTCAGCGGGTTTGGCGGCAGAGGGCGGGTGAGCCGGGGGGGCTGAAGGGGGGGGGGGGAGGGGGGCGGCGCCGTTTTTCGTTCGCGCTCCCTCGTTCAACCTTTTCCTCCGTCCTGCAGCGGTTGGCCGTAAATTCCGCTGACTTGGGATCCAAAAAAAGCCTGATGTGGAAATCCACTCGGGGTGCCATTTATACTTCCAGCCGTCTATTTCTGGGGAGTTATTGTGCAGATGACAAATCTGCCTTTGTCTATTTCTATTCTTTTTTCCGCCGTCGGGTCTCGGGGGGGAGGGGGAGGGGGTGGGGGTGGGGGGGGGTAGGCGGTGGCTGATCTTCGGTTAAGGTTAACCAATCTTTGCTTAAGCTTTCGTGGGAAGACAAATGACCATGCTCAATCCACCCCCCCACCACCAGCTCTCCCCCCCCCCCACCACCCACCCCCAACAACTTGTACTCACTGAAAGCAGAATCAACATTTCCATTCAGATACATTTGCGTTGGCACAAAAAAAAAAGACAGAAAGCAATTTCCATTCCCTGGGTCCACGTTCTAATCTTTCTTTTCTTCTTCCCTTTTTATTTTTTTTTGCCTTGTGTCAGTGTTCTGCTTTGCCTTCTCTTTTGTCTTTATCTTATTGTTTTTCCTCATCCGTCCTTTATTTCTTTCTTTGTTCCCCTCGCTTGTCCCATTTTTCTGCTGTGCGTTGGCACCACGCGGTGTCACAGGTTGCTCGGAAGGTAATTATAGCCGGCCAATGAAAAGCCTAAATGAGGTGAGCGACGCGCGTTTGAATGCAGCCTATGCGGGGAGCACGCAGTTAATGCTTAATTGTTGGCGGGCTCCTCCTGAGTAGCAGGCGGGTGATTGGACCAGATGCTGGGGGGGGGGGGAGATGGGGCTTTTTGACTCTAACACAATAGGCCGGGCCTGGTGCAGGAAGGCCTCACGCTTGGAGCGTGTCTGGGAGGGGGGGGGGGGGGGGGCTCACGCCGTCTTCGTCCCACGCTCGGAATCCGCGGTCGGTCGCGCTCGCGGGCTGATCTTTGATCGCGCAAACGGAATGCGTGTCGGATCAGGTGATCAGATGATTGCGCTGGGGGTGCCGCGTCGCGCCGATGTTCGCAATGGTGTAACATGCTCCGCCAGTAAATGTGCACTTCTGCAAGTTGCAGGGAGACAGATTGTTCGGTGTTTGCGCCGTCGTGCAGGAGAGTGGAAAAGAAACTGATCCCTGTGGGTCTGCGTTAGATACTGTTCTCCAAAGCCAATGTCCAAGAACCCTCTGGGGTGCCAAACTGAACTCGTGGATAAAGACCAGATCCGGTGTTAAATATAGCACAGGGTCCTGTGGTCTGTCTCTGATCCAGAGTTAAATATAGCACAGGGTCCTGTGGTCTGTCTCTGATCCAGAGTTAAATATAGCACAGGGTCCTGTGGTCTGTCTCTGATCCAGAGTTAAATATAGCACAGGGTCCTGTGGTCTCCCTCAGGTCCAGAGTTAAATATAGCACAGGGTCCTGTGGTCTCCCTCAGGTCCAGTGTTAAATGTAGCACAGGGTCCTGTGGTCTCTCTCTGATCCAGTGTTAAATATAGCACAGGGTCCTGTGGTCTGTCTCAGGTCTGTTGTTAAATATAGCGCTGAGTCCTGTGGTCTGTCTCAGATCCAGTGTTAAATCTAGCACAGGGTCCTGTGGTCTCTCTGTGGTCCAGTGTTAAATATAGCACAGGGTCCTGTTGTCTGTCTCAGGTCCAGTGTTAAATATTGCACAGGGTTCTGTGGTCTGCCTCAGGTCCAGTGTTAAATATAGCACAGGGTCCTGTGGTCTCTCTGAGGTCCAGTGTTAAATCTAGCACAGGGTTCTGTGGTCTGTGTCAGGTCCAGTGTTAAATATAGCACAGGGTCCTGTGGTCTGTCTCAGGTCTGTTGTTAAATATAGCGCTGGGTCCTGTGATCTGTCTCAGGTTTGTTGTTAAATATAGCACAGGGTCCTGTGGTCTCTCTCAGGTCTGTTGTTAAATATAGCGCAGGGTCCTGTGGTCTGTCTCAGGTCCAGTGTTAAATATAGCACAGGGTCCTGTGATCTGTCTCAGGTCTGTTGTTATATATAGCACAGGGTCCTGTGGTCTCTCTGAGGTCCAGTGTTAAATCTAGCACAGGGTTCTGTGGTCTGTGTCAGGTCCAGTGTTAAATATAGCACAGGGTCCTGTGGTCTGTCTCAGGTCTGTTGTTAAATATAGCAGTGGGTCCTGTGATCTGTCTCAGGTTTGTTGTTAAATATAGCACAGGGTCCTGTGGTCTGTCTCAGGTCTGTTGTTAAATATAGCGCAGGGTCCTGTGGTCTGTCTCAGGTCCAGTGTTAAATATAGCACAGGGTCCTGTGATCTGTCTCAGGTCTGTTGTTAAATATAGCACAGGGTCCTGTGGTCTCTCTGAGGTCCAGTGTTAAATCTAGCACAGGGTTCTGTGGTCTGTGTCAGGTCCAATGTTAAATATTGCACAGGGTTCTGTGGTCTGCCTCAGGTCCAGAGTTAAATATAGCACAGGGTCCTGTGGTCTGTCTCAGATCCAGTGTTAAATATAGCACAGGGTCCTGTGGTTTGTCTCAGGTCCAATGTTAAATATTGCACAGGGTTCTGTGATCTGCCTCAGGTCCAGAGTTAAATATTGCACAGGGTCCTGTGGTCTGTCTCAGATCCAGTGTTAAATATAGCACAAGGTTCTGTGGTCTGTCTCAGGTCCAGTGTTAAATATAGCACAGGGTCCTGTGGTCTCTCTGAGGTCCAGTGTTAAATATAACACAGGGTCATGTGGTTTCTCTCAGGTGCAGAGTTAAATATAGCACCGGGTTCTATGGTCTGTCTCAGGTCCAATGTTAAATATTGCATAGGGTTCTGTGGCCTGCCTCCAGTCCAGAGTTAAATATAGCACAGGGTCCTGTGATCTGTCTCAGATCCAGCGTTAAATATAGCACAGGGTCCTGTGGTCTGCTTCAGGTCCAGAGTTAAATATAGCACAGGGTTCTGTGGTCTGTCTCAGGTCCAATGTTAAATATAGCACAGGGTCCTGTGGTCTGTCTCAGATCAAGTGTTAAATATAGCACAGGGTCCTGTGGTCTCTCTGAGGTCCAGTGTTAAATATAGCACAGGGTCCTGTGGTCTCTCTCAGTTCTGGTGTTAAATATAGCACTGTGTCCTGTGGTCTCCCTCAGGTCCAGTGTTAAATGTAGCACAGGGTCATGTGGTCTCTCTCAGGTGCAGAGTTAAATAGAGCACAGGGTTCTGTGGTCTGTCTCAGATCCAGCGTTAAATATAGCACAGGGTCCTGTGATCTGCCTCAGGTCCAGAGTTAAATATAGCACAGGGTTCTGTGGTCTGTCTCAGGTCCAATGTTAAATATAGCACAGGGTTCTGTGGTCTGCCTCAGGTCCAGAGTTAAATATAGCACAGGGTCCTGTGGTCTGTCTCAGATCAAGTGTTAAATATAGCACAGGGTCCTGTGGTCTCTCTGAGGTCCAGTGTTAAATATAGCACAGGGTCCTGTGGTCTCTCTCAGTTCTGGTGTTAAATATAGCACTGTGTCCTGTGGTCTCCCTCAGGTCCAGTGTTAAATGTAGCACAGGGTCATGTGGTCTCTTTCAGGTGCAGAGTTAAATAGAGCACAGGGTTCTGTGGTCTGTCTCAGATCCAGCGTTAAATATAGCACAGGGTCCTGTGATCTGCCTCAGGTCCAGAGTTAAATATAGCACAGGGTTCTGTGGTCTGTCTCAGGTCCAATGTTAAATATAGCACAGGGTTCTGTGGTCTGCCTCAGGTCCAGAGTTAAATATAGCACAGGGTCCTGTGGTCTGTCTCAGATCAAGTGTTAAATATAGCACAGGGTCCTATGGTCTCTCTGAGGTCCAGTGTTAAATATAGCACAGGGTCCTGTGGTCTCTCTCAGGTCTGGTGTTAAATATAGCACAGGGTCCTGTGGTCTCCCTCAGGTCCAGTGTTAAATATAGCACAGGGTCCTGTGGTCTGTCTCAGGTCCAATGTTAAATATTGCACACGGTTCTGTGGTCTGCCTCCGGTCCAGAGTTAAATATTGCACAGGGTCCTGTTGTCTCTCTGAGGTCCAGTGTTAAATATAGCACAGGATCCTGTGGTCTCCCTCAGCTCCAGAGTTAAATATAGCGCAGGGACTCTCTCATTTGGAGCAGGAGGGAGCCCAGGTGGGGGGGAGAGGCATGACATCATGCACCATGTGTCCGCTTGGAACCCTGCGGTCCCCGGAGCTCCCAAGCAGCAGACGGGCTGCTGAGATTCTCGGCGGTCCCACGGCACAGCCGGCTGTGGTTTTACCCGCACCTGGGCCTGGGCTTCGCGGCGATGGGCACCAGGACGTTATGACGTGCGTGACGCTAACCGCTTAGCCAAACTGGCTTTTGTGCCATGCACTTGTGAGCCAGGCCCGGGATAATGAGCCCAACCTCTGGCTAATAAAACGCTTGCACTTTGCCAGCGTAATTATCCACTGATTTATACACACGCTTGTTCAATACAAGCCTGTGGTTTTAAAAGGAACAGTGTTAAATTGGGCGATGGTTTGAATTTGAAGAGTCATATCTGTTGGAGGGAGAGGGAAAAAAATTGTGTCACCATGACACGAGGCATAAGAAAGCTCTGGATGCAGGTGAGTGGCTGGCTGGCAGAGCTAAACTAGCCCCCGTGCATTTTTTTAACCACAATCATGAGCACAGACTGCTAACACGTCTCCACTTCTCCTCTCTCTCTCTCTCTCTCTCTCTCTCTCGCTCTCTGCCATGAACACGCGCCTTGTCACATTCCAATGACTTGCCCTCCTCCCCTCTCTCTCGCTCCCTCTTGCTCTCTCTCTCTCTTTTGCGCTCCCTCGTTCTCTCTCTCGCTCGCTGCCTCAGCCATGTGCAGACCGAGAATGGAGCAGCCAGCTCTTCGCTCCTTCTCTCCATCACTCCTGAGCAGAGGCTAAAAGGAGCTCTTTCTTTTCTCAGCATCTATCCCCCTCTTCTTTTCCTCCTCCTTCTCCTCCCCTTTTAGCCTTGCTCTCTCTCTCTCTCCTCGCTCTCTTTTTCTCTCTCCTCTATCCTCACACTCGTAGTCTTGGCAAACACCACTCAGCTGAAGACAAAAGCAGGGGGGAAAAAAGAGACTGGACAAAAGATTTTATTTGCAGGAACTTTAACTAACTGCCGAGATTTTTTTTTTTGTTTTTGTTTTTTTTTTTTTGTTGTTCTCGGTTCTCGGCTTTTCGTGCGCGCGTTTCCCGGCTCCCCTGGCTTTTTGTGCCGCCGTGCGCCTCTCTGAAGGATTGCGTTTGGCGAACCCCGGGGCGCGTGGCTGGAAGGGACGCTGCGATGCATCACTCGGGCATCTCCAGGGCCAAAATGCTCTCCCACGAGCCAGGTAAGGCTGCGAGCTCGCTATCCCACCCAAACCCCCACCCGCTCCCCGCCCACCGGTCCCTCGTCCGCGCAGCGGCGGCGGCGGCTCTGACTTGACGGAGAGAGGAGCTCGGAGCATGCCGCGGGCAAGGAGAGGAGAGGCTGCAGGTGTTCGCGAGATAGAACGGCGCAAAAGCGTGTGCGTGTTTGTGTTTGTATGTGTGTGCGCTTCTGTGTGTGCGAGCGCGTGTTTGTGTGTGGAGCACGTTAACGATCTTGTTTAGTAATCAGCTGTGATACGCAATTAAGGCTCACCCGAAGCATCGGCTGTCAGGAGGAACAGGAGGAGGTTTACCAGTGCCCATCTGTGCAATGTATGGCTGTATATATGCGTCTGATCAGAGGTGCGTACCAGCGCGGCGCTGGGTGTGTACGGAGTCAGGTTTCAAATAGATCTTGACTGGCAGTAATGATAATGACTGTGACAACACGCTGAAAATACAAAGGAGATATGCGATCCCTCGTTTTTTCTCGCTTATACAATGACATATATTGTCTGTGTGCCGATATTCCCTTGGTTGTTGCAGATTTTAATTAGGTTTAGTAGTTTTATCTGTCAGCCACGCTCCATGTCAGTGAATATCATAGCAGTAATCAGCGACCGCATTCAGCGGATCCGTTTCATTTGCACTGGAAATGAATACGTACAATCGTCTAAATGTTAATTGTGGTACAATTGAAAGTCGTTGTGATCATTAGCTTGATTGTTCATCAACAGATGGCTTTACAGGATACTACGCGAACGAACAATGAGTGGTGTACAATGCCTGTCAAATTAATTATAATTGTCTTGCAATTAATATCGCAACAGCCTTTTTTCATAATCGTGGAAAATTTAGCCGGTTTGGTCTGTTTCTTCCCCATAAGACATCACAGGAAAAAAAATATATGTATTTACGCGTTGCTTATTTTTATTCTTTGTTAATTTGCTTATTTTTATTTTTTACTCAGACACGGAAATAATATAAATCGAAAGTTGTATATTTTTTTGCACTTTTACTTTATTGCTTTGTTTCTTCAATGGAATATAATATTTAAAAATATATTCAGTAAGCACAAGTCACTTAAATCAGGGAACGTTTTTTGCAAGTGTTACATTGGTTGACTAGATAGATTGCTAAAACGCCTTTGTGAATCTTTGAAGGATTGTTCAAACGTAAACAATTTATCCAAATCAATGAAACTATTCCCTTCATTCAGCTAGGTAAAGACAGTGGCCAGGAAGTGAGTTGTCTCAGATAACATCAAAATGATGAACCAAAGGTGCTTACCTTGGCACAAAAATGGCTCTGAAATGCATGATTTGGCTGAAAATCTCATTGCACTTCTGCTGCTGAATTTGACTCGTGCTAAGAAATGTGACCTGCCTCCCCATGCCTTGCAGCTGGAGGGGCTTTTTTAAAAGGTGCATATCCATCGATGATCAATAGGGTTAATTAAGTCATGATTTGTATTTTTGTTTTCTTTCTCTGCCATGTCGATTGAAACTGGAAGTGTAAAATCTGATAATGCTCAGGTGCCGGTGTGGTGTGTTGGGCTCTAGGACTGTGATCATGGAGATTGGATAGGCTTGAGTAAAGCTACAGTCAGTGTAATTTTAGGGGAAGACACGTTAATGCATCTCCGGTGCTGGGGTTATGGCCAGTATTATTATTTGGATGAATTATTTTGCAGGATGTTGCGGGATAAAGGATTAGCAACACTAATCTGCTTTGGGGTCCAGAGCTCTGACAACATTTTACACACATCATATACAGTACCCAACAGTAATTATGAAAGGAATAATCACATTATTATGACGGAATAATAATTAGTCATATAAGCGGTTATCCAGCGTTATAATTGCCAAGTGTGGATCATAGTGGTACTCAATCATTCAGTTATTTCTTTTATTAGCAGATTTTGTTATAACAAGCATAAAGTTAGTGGCTTATGTTTCATGAATATGTGTGTGTGTGTGTGCGTGTGTGTGTGTGTGTGTGTGCCTCCTGCAAGATTTAAACATGCAACCTTGAGTGGGACATAAATGTAAATAGACTGAGGAGGTATAGCCAGTGTTTATGAGGAGCAGACTAACTTGTAATAAATAAAAATAAGCATAGTCTCATGCTCCCCTGCTCTCCTATTTAACTTTATTAAGAACAACAAAAACCAGCATTTACGTCTGAAAAAATTGTACCTCTTGTAGTGAAATGGTTTATTTTTATTGTTCTTTAATAAAGTTAAATTGGAGAGGAGGAGATTGTGTGACTTTTTTTTGTTCCTTATTACAAGCTCGTAATGAAAACCATTTTTTAATGAAAAAAAGCGAGCGTAAATGGACAAAAAAAGTTCCTGTGTCTGTAAAAAAGTGCAGAACCCGTGATCATCTCCCCGGTGCCCCGCTACACCTGTCTGCCATTACCATTCCCCCAGTGCCCCGCTACACCTGTCTGCCATTACCATTCCCCCGGCGTCCCGTGGAAGCGATCTGCACCTTACACCGGAGTCGCCCGTCTCACGATGAACAAAAGAAGCATCGAGAGGGAGGGAGAGAGAAAGAGAGAGAGAAACCAAGTGACTGAGAGAGAGGAGAGACCTGTGAGAGGTAAGAGAGAGAGGGACTGAGAGAGATGGGGGGAGAGAGAGAGAGATAGAGAGGGACTGAGAGAGAAGGGGGGAGAGAAAGAGAGAGATAGAGAGAGCAGGAGTTGAGTTCAGGCAGGTTTCTCTCGTGAAGTGTGATCCATTCAGAGAGTCCGCTCCATGACAGCGTCTCTCAGCACCGCCAAGATCTTGTCAGCACCCCCCAGCCCCCCCACCCCCCTCCCCCTCCCCCAGCACCCCCCACAAATAGAAGGGCGGAGGGTGGATATTGACATTGATTTATCAGTGGTTTGGCAGCAGTGCGCACATCGCCCAAATTCAGAGAGCATGTCACAGGGTTGGGGGGGAGGGGGGGGAGGAGCAGCATCAGGGATCAGGAGCGTGTGTCCACAGTCATCGCCTTGCCGGGCGCTCCCCCCATCTCCGCTTCCCCCCTCCCCTCCCCTCCCTCCCCTCCATCTCCATCATTCGTTCAGACCACTGCTCTGTTCCAGCGCATTGGCTGAGCTGTGATTTTAAAGCGGATCTTAGAACATTTCGCATCTATAAATGTAAATTTATTATTAGTCGTTCTTGTAAGAAGATTTTTTAGAAAGTGCTGTTTGTGCGTGGTAAAAACCGATAAAAGTAAAGGTCATTCTTGTAATCATTCTCATTAGTTTCTGGCCTTCGTACAAATGTAGGCCAGCAGTCCTTATTGATGCAACTTTATAAGTTGTTTAATTTCTAAATGCAGCAAAGGTACTTTAACAATTAGTTAACTGAGCAGCTGAATCGTCTTAACAAATTGCCTAAAAAGGATTCTGTGCGACTAATTTCCTTCAAGAGCTTCGAATTACCAAAAAAAGGCTTGACTTTATATTAGCGCGAACGTTCTCCAATTATCCCTGCATATGTTTCACCAGCAGACTTTTTGTGGATCGAACCGTGGCAGTTTCTCCACCAGTGTTGAAACAAAAGTCCAAACAGCGGCGTACGTGGTATTGACTGGAACCCCAGCACTGCGACTGGGTCTCCATACCCACAAGGAGAGCACATTTTCACAGAAGGTGGAAAATTATGGACCATAACGCATGTGTTCTGTCGATACTGTACCGTTACTGTAGGGGTATGCATTTAATGCAGTTAGCAAACTTTTCCATAGTCACCTACACAGCTGATGTTATTTAGGTACGGTCCATTTATACAGGTAGATATTCACTGACACAATAGAGGTTAAGCACCTTGCTCTAGAACGCCATAGCAATGCTGCACTTGGGAATGGAACCTATAACATATAACCTATAACCTATATCATTATGCTGTGCCATCATCCCAATTGTAATGAACATGCTCTTGTTGAAAATTAGAGTTTTCAGATTATATAGGGCCTTTAGTTCTGATCACAATTCACAATTTGTTAATATTGCGTATCTGACCTTGACATGCATGATGTTTTGAACACATCGTGAGTGAACATTTTCTTAACACACACATACAGTGCTTGCATCCCGTTTCTCTGCAGTCTGTCTCTCTGTGCTTTTGTGTGTTTAGTGTGTTGAGGTCAGGATAGCTGCTGCTGCTGATACATAAACATCGGAATAAATAGAACCCAAGGAAGGGGCTGTACACCTCGCCTGTCACTCCGCCAGCAGCATGCCCATAAAGCCCTGTCATATTAACCATGCAGAGAAAGGTCCTTACAATGTACTCTGTGTATACTCACACACACATACGCACACACAGAAATACACACACACATGCACAAACACTCACACACACATACGCACACACAGAAATACACACACACATGCACAAACACACACATGCACATACTCACACACAGAAATACACACACACATGCACAAACACACACATGCACATACTCACACACAGAAATACACACACACATGCACAAACACACACATGCACATACTCACACACACACACTCACTCATGCACACGCACACACACACAGAAATACACACACACAGGCACGCACACAAACACACACACACATGCACATACTCACACACACACGGACACACGCTCACAAACACACAGAAATACACACACACAAGCACGCACACAAATACAGACACACACTCACACAAAGGCACACACACACTCACAAACACACAGAAATACACATACACAGGCACGCACACAAACACACACACACATGCACACACTCACACACACACGGACACACGCTCACAAACACACAGGCACGCACTCAAACACAGACACACACTCACCCAAAGGCACACACACACGCCCATACAAGCACAACATCACTGACTTTTCTTTTTCTCCTGGACCTCCTGACAAATCGCAATGCCTGCAGCCCTGAAGGCATGTTAGACTGTGGCCTTGTCAGGGAGGCCAAAGCCAAAGCGAAGGAAGAGAAGAAGAAGGGAGACAAAAAAGGGAGGACGGTAGGAAGAAAGGAGAGGAACACAAGTGAGAGTGAGGAGATGAGCGGAGAGAAGCAGGGAGGGAGACGTGAAAGAAAAGGAACGGGGGTGTGAAAGAGAGGAGTGAGAAACAGAGAGTGCCGCCATTTTGCCCAGAGACGAAGCCATGTCCTCCAGCGAGCTCTCCCAGGGGTCAGGGGTCACGCTGGACAAGTGCGTGTCAGCAGAGTGAGTGTCCTTTCCAGAGAGAGCACCGATCTTTACCAACACTACCCGGCAGAGATCGGAGATCAGAGCTGGGGTGGTGGAGGGGAGGAGAGGGGATGGGAGGGGAAGGGGCGATACGTCTACCTTTATAAAGCTCTTAAAATTAGACCTGCGAGAAGCAATTTACTTCAGACCTGGTCTGCGGCAAACGCGCTGACAGTCACTGAGGAGCCCGTGTGATTGAGAAGCCTGCCGGAGTCGCAGGGGCTCAGGCTGGGCAGGGGAGGGCTTAAAGACCCACAGGCACAATCTCTTTTCCATTTAAAGAGCCCATTAGACCGCCAGATAAAAATGTACACTTACTTTTTTTCTATTTCAGCTTTTCACAATAAATAATAACATTTCCCTTTGACTGTAAAGTAGATGGTTTCCAAACACGAGAGCTGGGGCTCTGCCAGGCTGTTCTGGCTGTTCCTGTCCACTAACAGATAGGCTGTTCTGGCTGTTCCTGTCCACTAACAGATAGGCTGTTCTGGCTGTTCCTGTCCACTAACAGATATTCACTTCAGAAGTTCACTTCTAGCTGGCTGCTGATTGGTTAAAATGTAAACTGCCTAATTTTTATAGTAGGCTGCCAATAAGATCTTTGCTGCTTTTTACAATAAAATTTGCTCAGTTAAATTTAAATTTAAGTCATGAGTAATTTAAAAAGAAAAGAGTCTGTGCACTTTATTCTACTCTGCTGAAACCTACACTAGAAAGGACCTTCAATAAAAATAAAATTAATTATATTTATGAAAATATCTTCTCTGCAACATGTTTCTGTCATCCAAGACTTGTTTTAAATATTTGAAAACAGAAAATTCTTCATTTTTTTCTGCTAGGTCTCAGGATGTTAAATAGGCCATGGCATTGCATTGTCAAAAATATTTTTTGATAATGCAGCTATTGAAGATTCAGATTGTGCCGTCTTTTTAAAACACCCGGTGGTGCTTTCCTGCACAAGCGCACGGGTTTGAGCATTTAGCATCTTTGCAACGGCAGGCGCGGTAGACCAAACGCACGAGGCGGCTGCGTCTTCACCAATCCGCCATCCGGCAATCTGCCACTTCTCCACCGCGGCGCGATCCAATTACAGTCACCTGTGCATCCTCTCTGCATTAAAAAAAAAAAAAAGAGGCTTCAGTTGAAAATGCGGATTCCATTAACCCAGTTACCCAGGGCCTCTCACCGGGATCTAATTAGAGGAGAGTGGAATTAAAGAACACAAGCAATTCTATTATTGTTTTAAATAGGTGACAGTTTATAATTTGCGGGGTCGGAAGTGCAAATGTAATGTTTCTCTTCTGGTGTTTTTCTCCAGAGCGCCAACGTTCGCTGGCACAGGCTGAGGCGTGTGAGAGGCTCTTGTTTGAATGTGAAGTAGTGTGGAAGCAGACACGCGCGCGGGCACTCACAGAGACGCGCATACAGCGCTCACAGACGCACGCTCAGGCACACGCAGAGACGCACACGCAGAGACGCACACGCTGGCGCTCACAGACACACACGCGGGCAGTCACAGACGCACACGCGGGGACTCGCAGAGACGCACGCTCAGGCACACGCAGAGACACACACGCTGGCGCTCACAGACGCACACTCGGTCACTCACAGACGCACACGCGGGCAGTCACAGACACACACACTGGCACTCACAGACACGCGCAGGCACTCACAGATGCACGCCTGGCACTCACAGACGCACACGCGAGCAGTCACAGATGCACGCGCGGGCAGTCACAGACGCACACGCTGGCGCTCACAGAGACTCACACGCTGGCACTCACAGACGCACACGCTGGCGCTCACAGACGCGTGCGCGGGCAGTCACAGCACTCTTGTCCGCGGGCAGAACAGCCCAGCACACAAAGGCACATCTGTGCACACGTACTTGAGCGTGCGTAAGGAGGCCTGCACAGTAACGCACATGCTGTGGGTGAACGGAAGCACAGACATGCAGGGCATCAGTGAGCATCTATGTCTGTGTCTGTGTTTCCTCTTCTAAGGAGTGGGGAGATCAGGACTAAGAGGTTTGTCAGTGATCTGTATGAGGCCAGCAGTCTGTGTATACCCAGCACCATGCCGCCAGGTGTTACAGGAAATGACACGGCCCATCGCCATGGAGATATCAGACAGTCCAGATTAGACAGCTTGTTCCTTGTAGTTCAGTATGTCTGGAGAGATGCTACCAAAATGTTTACAAATGGCGGCAACGGAGCACAGCATATGGACAAAGTGAATGCTGTTAACAAGGTGCATGTAGCATGAGGTGTAATGCCTGTAAATTAGAATATTAGCAGAAGTGTTTTTTTTTTAAAATATATATTTTTTATATATATTATTTTGCCCCCTCCTTTCCTGGCGGCTGTACGCGGCTGTAATGTATGCAGTGTTTCAGTCCTCTCCGCTCCCTGGCCATTTAGATCACTGTCTGTCTCTTATAATGCGTCTACACTAGGAGCAGCTGCAGCCTCTCTCCGCAGTGGGCCGGCCACTAGCCCCACCTACTGGACACGGGAATTATTGCACTTTTATAAACATGAGACAAGGATCCTTCTTCCACATCAGACCATATGGCCAGGTTCCTATGCACACGTGACACATCATAAATTTCTAAACTTGCCTCTGGATTCAATAAATAGCTCAAAGACTCCATAGGGAAACTCTGTTAATAATTTTTTTAAACCTGCGTTGAACTGCAATTGAGTGACCCCCTGTGCTCAGGCAAAACGCCTGTCAGCCAGATTTCTGACACACTGAATCAGATCCATGTGAAAAGGTTAGTTCATCTATGTGCTGTTACTTATTCCTTTCATTTTATTGAATAACATTTTCCTTTAAGAAGCCTTGGCACAGGGGTGTCCAATCTTGTCCGAAAAGGGCCGGCGTGGGTGCAGGTTATTGCACTAAGACACCTGATTCTGCTTAGCGTGGTCTCGATTGAAGACCACGTTTAGTTGATTCATTGAATCTGGTGTCGTAATGCTGGGCTGAAACAAAAACCTGCACCCACGCCGGCCCTTGTAGGATAAGATTGGACACCCCTGACTCGGCGCTTCTGATTGAACCCAGAGCACGGCTCTGTGAGCCCTGCGAAGACAGCACTGTGCCGTACGGAAAAGCGAAAACACTGCCTTTACACGTCGCCATGTTTGGCTTGAGCGGCGGTGGCTTAAATTAGCCGCCAGTTTTACGGGCCGCCCGGTTCATGCATTACATTACATTACATTACATTATAGGCATTTAGCAGACGCTCTTATCCAGAGCGACTTACACAACTTTTTACATAGCACTTTACATTGTATCCATTTATACAGCTGGATATATACTGAAGCAATGCAGGTTAAGTACCTTGCTCAAGGGTACAACGGCAGTGTCCTTACCCAGGATTCGAACCTGCGACCTTTCGGTTACGGGCGCAGTTCCTTACCCACTGTGCCACACTCCGTCCCGTCATGCGTTGGAGGAAGAGCTGTAAAAACAGCACAATCAAAGGACGCCATTTTGCAGTGCTGTTCATCAGTCCACCCATATTAAAAGGCCTGCTAATGCCCCCCCCCCAGCTGTGATGGGATAGATCCTCAGTATCAGTACTGATAATAAAGTTCATCAGTCAGTCACTCGATCAGTATCTCACCTGTGTGGGCCAGTGAGCGTGTATTGGGTGTCGCCACTGCGGAAGATTCAAAGGGAGGAGCGGCCATTGCCACATCGCTGGTAGTCATGACAACGTTCACAAAGGTCATAACAGTATTCATAAAGATGCCTACTTTGAATGGCTTAATTAGCTACAAAATGCATGGACAGGTACGCTTTTTGCCTCCGTCCCCTGTCTTTTTTTTTGTCTAATTCACTGTGTCGGTGTGTGCGTGTGTGTGGGTGTGGGCGTACGCTGCACACATCAAATATTTCACTGTTTTTTTATCTCCCTGTTTTTCATCTGATGACTTATTCTGTTAGGACAGCGTGTGTCCTTGGTTTGTGTGAAAGCATTTGATCTCTGTGCCAATGGAAGCTCATGATGTATTTAGTTGTTTTTTTTGTTTTTTTTTGTCTGTCTGTCTCACACAAGGTCAGTGTGAGATCAGTTCATCCCACAGTTCATCCTGCTGTGTGTGTGTGTGTGTGTGTGCCTGTACTCTGTTTCTATGTGTGTATGTATATGTGTATGTATGTGTGTGCGTGTGTGTGCCTGTACTCTGTTTCTATGTGTGTGTGTGTGTGTGTGTGTGTCTGTTTCTCTTTGTGTGTGCTTGTGTACGTGTGTGTGTGTGTCTGTACTCTGTTTCTGTGCGTGCATGCATGTGTGTGTGTGTGTGTGTGTGTGCCTGTGTGTGTGTGTGTGTGTGTGTGTGCATACGTGCCTGTGTGTGTGTGTGTGTGTGTGTGTGTGTGTGTGTGTGTGTGTGTGTGTGTGTGTGTGTGTGCATACGTGCCTGTGTGTGTGTGGAGCAGAGCAGTGTCCCTGCTGTAAATCTGTCAGTGTGCTGAAGAGCAGAGATGGGAGGCGGTGTCTCTCAGAGCCGGGCTCATCAGGATCATGTGTGTTCTGGAGCAGCCGCCCCAGCTGGGGCACTTTACGGCTCTCTGGGGTATTAAGCAGGCGCGTTGGGGTGAATATTTCAAGCGCTGGGTTGGTTATTTATTTCGGGGGCCGCTTTTGAATCGCCCTTCCCATCGCCAAAATATTCTCCATCAGTTCCAGAGAGCGCTGACAACCACATTGTCCAAATGACACAGTTTCCATTCATTTACTCTTTTTTCCCCCTGCAGTCCGCCAGCTGAATTCCACAGCGCTTTTTCATCAGATGAATGTGCATTTTTTCAGGCAAATAACAGGCGGGCTGCAAGCACCCAATCAGCTGGAATATCTGCCAGTGCCCTTGCCGGCCAATACCCTCCCTCCCTGGAAGGGGAGGGGGGGACGGGGGACGGGGGGGCGCTGTGGGGAATTACACTTGACTTGGCCTGTTAGGGTTCTCGGCCTCAGACGGTGCTGGTGTTGCATTCTGGGCCCCGTGGGGTGGTGCCTGCGCACAGATGCTGCCCAAGAACCCCGATTGGTTCATTTTTAACCCTTTAATGTGCGGGATCACAAATATGTGATCAGATTGTTTCCTTTTTTTTGAGCAGTGTAAATGTACAACATAAGAAAGGGAACAACTGAAAGCTTCTGGAAGTACTGTATAGCATAGGGTGAAAAAATGGCATGGAAGTAGTTCAGTATGACATTCATATAGTTTTATTCTGACTGAAGTGAATGTCATTCACCCACAAAAGTGGCAATTCATAGCCCTTTAATACTATATAATAAATAAAAAGATCACAGACAAAAGGAGGTGTTTTTTTTAAATGACTAATGGATTCGGAAATGAAACAGTTAATCACTGTTTTCCTTTTTGCCACAAAAGCCAGACACTGTATTGAGTTTTCCCTTAAAAACAAGCCAGTAATCAACCATCACTTTGAATTTGGAGTCTGATGGTGAAGTAAATTACTTAGCGACCCCCTTTCACCGCGTGACAGCGCTTTCATCTGTGCGCTTCTGACGGAAGAACTCTCTTCGCCCGGGATAATTGCCTGAAAGACCCGGCCTCTTAGGCCGGGAGAAAAGCGTTCTGCAGCCCCGTGCTAAAAACGCGGCCGACGCCCCGCCGACGCCCCTCCGGCGCCCTGCCGACGCCCGACCCCCTGGCCTCCGCGCCCGCGAAGCTGCCGCCCCGCGTGAGCAGTGCTTCACACGCAAATCTCCCGCTTCAGACGAGAGGGTCCGCCGCTGATCCGGGGGCTTCCGAGGCGAACTGACCGGGACGGGCCGGCGCGGAACCTCGGCCAATCGCAGATGGGGCCCGTGGGCTGGCCCGCAGCCCAGATTGGCTAAGTGGGAGAACGCTTGGGTGCCTTTCATGTAAAACGCCGGAGCCAGGGAGTATTTTTATATCGTCGTATCTTGCTACTGTAGGTCGCCTTCGCCCAAGAGAATAAACAAACAGGTTGCTCTTTTTCGCTTTCTGGATCCGCGTGCAATCAGCGTCATTTCAGGATTGTGCATGTGTGTGTGTGTGTGTGTGTATATATATATATATACAGTATATATGTGTGTGTCTGTGTGAGAGAGAGAGAGAGAGAGAGAGAGAGCATTGATATATAAGAACAAAACAAACACAATAGGCAAAGTAAACTCAAAAACAAGTGAGCATGTGCTCAAATCTAGGTAATCTTGTTCAATTGGTGTATAAACAAACACCAGTCCAATCCAGACGTGGGCGGTGCAGGGAAAGTTTCTCTTTCAAAGGCACCCGAGAATGGGTGTTTAATAAGTGACTGTCGGGTTTTTAATTGTGTGCTATTACCATCTCTCTCGTCTGTGTATAATAAATATAATAAATCTTAAATCTAATTTGGAGATAGTTTTGACTTGTTGGTTGATTCCACCAGTTCTTGTTTAATTAACCGATCAGTTCAGTTAGATTGAATTAATGACTATTATCTTTAATAATAATTTATCATTTAAATTTGCTTGATATTTTAATATATGTTAAATAATATAAGGAGAGCCTTTAAGAGTTAGCATTCAGAGGTAATCCATTTTAATTGGATAATGTTCTGACACCCTATATTTGAATAAACTACACGTGCATTTACATGTGTCTTGTGTCCACGTTGCATGTCTGTGGGCATGTTTGTGGGTTTAATGCATACTTCAGTGTGCATGTGTACCCATGCGTGCGCATTTATGCTTTCTTTCACTTTTACATAGAGCCTCTACAGCAGGGCTGCCCAACCCTCTTCCTGGAGATTTATACCGTCCTGTACGTTTTCACTCCAGCCTTAACAAAGCACGCCTCATTCAACAGCTGGAGATCTCGTCAAGTTGCTAATTGGTAGAATCCGGTGTGCGAAATTAGCATTGAAATGAAAACCGACTGGTCTTCTGAAACAGGGTTGGGCAGCCGTGCTGTACAACTAGCGCAGATAAGAGCGGTTCACCCTTTAAGATGCGAGAGCGTAAATGCGCGATTAGAACGTCCTTAACTTGGAAACGTTTAATGCTGATGATGTAACAATCACAGCTGGTAACTGAAAGCGGTGGAGTTCTAGAGCACAGACTTAGAGTTTTTAGAACATTCCAAAAAGAGCTGTTCTTCAGGGGGGTTTGAGGCCCAGCGTGTTCTGTGAGTTGTGGTAGTTCTGCACGGCCCTCCTGGGCTCAGGTGGACCGCGGCAGGCTCGCTGGCTGTTGATCTCTTAAGAGGAGTCACGGCCGGCCGCCGGAGGTCGCGGCTCCCAGTTTAGGCGCGGCGCGGCGCGGCGCACTGCCTGCTGGGAGACGTACCTCCCCGTGATGGATTGCTCCTGTCGTTCCCCGCGTGGCCTCTTCCTCATCCTCTGGCCCTCCGGTGCCGCCTGCGCTTCTCTTTTAGAGGGTGCAGAAGGAAAAGTACTCCAGCGTGTCGCCACAAAAAGTGTGTGGAGACCTCCCCGTCTAGGGGGGTAGCGAGTGGCAGATCACGATCACGCACTGTGTTACCCCCCAAACCCCACCAGCCCCCGCCCCTCCCCCCCCCTTCTTACAACCCCACACTGCCCACTGACGTGTGCCTACCAGTATGTATGTACGTGAAAATATATTGAAAACAATATATTTTATTGAATATATGCAAAACTATATATTGGCAAATATACACAATATAGTCTCCTCTGGGTGTTACATATATTACATTACTGTGATACTGTGATATTGATAAATTCATCAATACATTTTAAAAAATGTTCATAGTTCCAATACATTGCAGGACATTCTATTTCTGTATGGAGATTCCAATTGTAGCTTAGTATCTGAACTAACCAGGTGTGACGGTAGAGTTTTGATAAAGTCTGAGGGTAAAGTTTTAACATATCTAATGTTAGCTAAGCTATACTGTGCACTCTGTTTTGCTGTCAAAAGTGCAGAAATTGCTTTGTCTTCCTGGCCTACAGGAGTCCAGAATTCTCTGCCCTACAGTATAAAATCGATGTGGTGCGGGCTACAGGAACCAGGAAGAATGAGTCTGGTCTCTGACTTTATTAGATTCAAACTGGTTTCTGGCTGTGGCTTTGTCTCGGTGATAGAGTGCCTTTGGACTCCTTACTGAATCCAGATCATTTCAAAAATATACATGTTATTGTAGGATAAGGTATCGTGCTGGTTCCTTATTGTGTAGTGTGTGTGTGTGTTTGTGTGCGTGCGCATGCAAGCGCGTGTGTGTGTGCGCATGCAAGCGTGTGTGTGTGCGTGTGTTTGTGTGTTTGTGTGTTTGTGTGTATTTGTCCTGTACATATGTGTGCATATGGACATGAGGTATGGTTTGTGTTTATGTGTGTTTTGTGTGCATTAGTGTGCGTGCGTGTATGTGTGTATGTGTGTTTGTGTGCGTACGTGTGAGTGTGCATTAGTGTGTGTGTGTGTGTGTGTGTGTGCATGTGTGTTTGTGTGCGTGCGTGTGAGTGTGTGTGTGTGTGTGTGTGTATTTGTCCTGTACATATGTGTGCATATGGACATGATGTATGGTTTTCTGGATGCGGACTGATCTGCCTTGTGCAGATGGATGGCAGCATTAATCTCATTGGGGGCAGTCCAGTACGGAGAGCAAATGTCTGCTTTCCCAACACATTCGGGCTGGAGGCTGGAACTCAGCGACCGCTCTCTCCATCCATCTGCTCGCGCCTTTTACATGCATGATCTGCATGTATCTCTCTCTCTCTCTCTCTCTCTCTCCTATCTACTTTCATGTCTTTGCCTGGATAGGGTTGGGCTTAGCGATACGGCGGGCGAGTGCAGCTCTGTCGCAGTCTCTCGTTGGCAGTAGCCTGAACACAGCTGTTCTCCCTGAGTTTCCTTGTTTACTTGCATTTGTTGAGCTGACCTGCTCAAGGTCTTCATTCGTCTTTGTTAATCACACTGGGACAGTGGTGTATTCTCCTTTCGTGTGCCAATGACACTGCATTTGCTTTGCCTTTTTGTTTCTGCTACAGTGGATGGTAACCTCTCTTGTAATATAACTTGTCTAATTCACTTTTTTTGGCTCTTTTGGACATGATACTCCGTAGTTAGGGTTACTTACTTCTTACTTCCTTGATTAGAGGTTCAGCAAATTTTGTATGGGCTTTTCTGTCTAGTATTGTTTGAAATATTGGGTTTATTCATACAGTTCAGTGGCAGATATTCAGCAATGATAAAGGACGTAACCCTGATAATTTGACCTGCTATCTTTGTGAATCCGTAATTATGAATAAGACATTCAAAGAGCTGATGCGATCAGCGTTTAAATAAATGGTCCTCATTATGTTGAAAATACGAATTGATATTTAATAATTGTGTTATATTAAAATAAAAGCTATTTTCAAAGGGGGGGAAAGTATAATCGTCAGAGCTTCTGAGAGCGCACTCTTTTGTTGTTGCTGTGATGGTTTGTGAAGAGGGGCCCACGGACGGGAACGGAGAGAAGCGTGAAGGGAGCGAGGTGAATGAGCATTGCGGAGCGCGGTGTGACCTTGTTTGGGAGATGATGATGGAGTGGGACTCGGCTCCTGTGGAGGAGGAGCAGAGCGATGGTGGATGTGACAAATGGCCAGGAGTAAACCGGGGGCCAGTATGGCATCACCATCCATCACCACTGAGCAGCGGCAGCCCCCAGCGCCCGGGCCCCGCAACACCTGTTCCTGTCAGGCCCCAACAGCTGCGGATGTGTGTGTGTGTGCGAGTGTGTGTGTGTGTATATGAGTGTGCACGTGTCTGTGTGTGTGTGTGCGTGCACATGTACGTGTGTGTGTGTGTGTGTGTGTGTGTGTGTCTGCATGTGTGAGAGTGTGTGTGTGTATGTGTGTGCGTGCGTGCGTGTGTGTGTGCATACCGTGTACTGTGCATGTGCGTGTGCATGTGTATAAGCGTGTATGTATGTGTACGCCTGTATGTGCTGTGTGTGTTTATATGTACACATGTATGTGCATTTAAGCCATGAGTGAGTGTTTACATACATGTGTCTATGTACCTGCACACACATTCGTGCCTGCACTTGTGTTATTGTGTGTGAGCTCGAGCTTCTGTGCCAGCACCAGCCTGTTCAGCACAAAGCTCCCCTGCGCACACAGATCTCACACACATCTCACACACATCTCACACACATCTCGCACAGACATCTCGCACACGTTGCGAGGTCCTCTCTCCGTTCCTGTGTGGACTTGCCAGGACACGGGCTGCAGCGCGAGGGTTTCTGTGCAAACACAGATGGGACTGTTTCTCCTGAGACGCGTGGAGGATGTGCTCGTAGAGGCGAGGCTGGAACAGAGCCAGGCTTAGAGCTGAATCACCTTACAGGTGCTTCGCAAGGGCAGCTCTCGCTGAGAAAGAGGAAGAGTCCTCATTAGTGCCCTGCCTGCTTTTCTTATTCATGAACACGCCTGTGTCTGCGTCTGTACTGTCGGATATAGTAGGAGCTTTGAATCCCAGATGCAGGCACACAAAAACAAACACACTCATGCGCACACATGCACATGGACACACACACACACACACACACACACTAATAAATATATAAATTCAGTACATTCTAACAGGGATTTTTTGCGGAGTAAGGCTAGTTTTTTTTGGGGGCAGGGTGTTTTTTAGGACAGGGTCACCTCTGGCCAGAAGGGATGTTCACTACACAGCCCCTTAAACCTCTGTCCCAGGAGGACAGCCTCCCAGGACCGTTTAAAATGAAAAAAAATGAGTCATAGCTGGAGACGAGATGCCAGCTGACAAAACACTAAAATAAGGTTACAGTAATTGCATGAGAGGGTTGTTTGAAACTGTCCTCCTTAATTTAGAATTTTGGCAGTAACCTCCTGGCCTCAACTGCAGAAATGGAGTGTGGTCTGAACCGCACACTACGTGTTTGCATTGTAATCGTTCCCCGGAGTCAGTCTGGGGTGCATTGATCCAGCGCCCCCGACCCAACCCTCCCGCTCTGCCCGTCTCTGAGGCGCGTTAAGTACGGGGCTGCCTGGGCGTGGAACGCAGCGCGTCAGTGACTGCAGGTGGAGCGCTCTCGAGACGCTTCGCCCGCCTGTCTGGCCGTGGGATCTTCCGCTTACCCGCAACTGCCCGCTGTTGCCGAGGGCGGCCAAGTCTGAGTGACAGCTCTCTGCATGGCTACCCCACCATCGCCGCGTTGGGTCAATGGTCCCCTGGTGACGCCCTGTAGACTGTGCCACACACTTATGTGTGTGTGTGTGTGTGTGTGTGTGTGTCAGTCTTGCGATGTCACTTCCTGCTGCCTGCACTCGATTGTACAGCTGTGTCAATCTCTCACTCGGTCTATTCCATCCTGTGGAATAAATGCAATAAACTCGCTCTTCTCAAGGAACTTAAATTTCAATATGAGCACTACTCAAGGGGGGCTGCTGGTTAATATTAACCGAGTGTCGGCTTCCCTCAGATTAGCTGTGCTCAGAACTCGTACTCTTCATGAATACTGTATGAATCACAGCCCCGTGCTCTGTGTTTGCTAATGCCCAGGAAGCTCTGCTTGATAAAATAGATAAATAGCGTCGCTATTAACGCTGCCGTGTGGAAAAGTGGCCGTGTTCGAGGACGTGGAAACTGCACGCTATCAGCATGCTCTTCTGTGTGCCCTGCTGTGACGTAAATACCCTCTGCCGTTCTATCGCAGGATCACAGAGGCGAAGCGATGCTGGCTAATCCCGCCAGGTAGGCCTCGTGCCTTTCCCCAAATCCATACTCCACTCAGAATGGCGGGATTGAAGGAGAGATGGAGGGTGGGCGAGAAAATGACGGTAGTGGAAAAAATAATAACGGGGGAAGGAGATTGATAGATTGTTATATATTTTGTATATTGCGTTTTTTTTTTTTTTCCGGTAACTCTCGCTATTGCAAACCACGCATTGCGATGCAATTCGGCAGTATAGCGGAATTTCGATACGAATTTGAAATTGGAACGCGACGAGGAAATGGAAAGGGGGGGATGGGGGGTGGGGGGGGTAGGGGGGAGGAGCGCTGTTTTATTTTCATCTTCCCGATGCGTTTTAGTTTTTGACCCTCCCTCCCTCCCTCGTGGCGGGCGAGCGGGAGGAGCTCGTCGCGTGCTCAGCTGGGTTCTCGGCCAGACGGCAGCTGCACATTACGGCGCACGGGCGGCGCGGCCGCCATCGATCAGCCGCCAGGCCCGCCGAACGGGAATGAATCACCCTCCCTCCGTCTCACTCCACCTCTCCTCTCCGGCTCTCTCATCTCATTATCGCTCTCTCTCTCTTTCCTGATAGATTGTTGTTGTGGGGGCCGCACGCCCCGCGCCGGGCACCTGCACGCCGCGCGTTGCTTTGATAACCGCTGGAAACACGAGGAGGCCTGACCGCGCCGAGGCGTGATGTCACACACGCTTTAATCTTCCCCCCCCACCCCTTTCCAGCTCTCTCTCCATAAAAAAAAAATCATGTGATGTAATCGCGGTAGTAAACAAAAATAATAGCCTCCTAGCCGCCGCCGCGGCTGTTCATTTGCTAAACTGAGAGGAATGTGAATCAACGCGTGCGACAAAGCGACTCTAACTTTAGGGAATTAGCATTACGGAATTAAGTTAATTGCAGGAAAGAAAGAGAATAAAAAGGGTGAGAGAACATTTACGTTTCCTAAAGCTGTCGTTACACTCACGTCCAGCACAGCATGAGGTGGAGGCCCATCGAGGTATGGCTGCTGGGGTAGGTTGGAGGAGGGGGGGGGCTGGTGGGGGGGAGGGGAGGGGGTTTAATGCACCGCTGACATGGCACGGGGGGGTGGGGTGGGGGGGGGGGGTGTGGGCTCCTGCTATCAGACACTGAAACTGCAGGCAGGACCTTCCCCTGTTATGGACGGGGAACATGCTTGATGTCCGCGCTCTGGCTTCGGAATAAAGGAATCTCCGGCGATCCCTCGCCGGGCCGTGGGGCGGGATTCCAAAAATCGGCCCCCCGGGGTTGCCATGGCGACGTCGTTCGGGCAGCTGGGAGCCGCGCGCGGTCCCGTTAGTGCAACAGGTGCTAACTAGCGGCCGCGCGGTTGATATGAGCCTTGTTATCAGGCGTCATATTAAAGGAATTGATTCTTTTCTCCGGTTGTGCTCCTCGCTGATTGCTTTAGCGGGTGATAGGCATACGTCTTGATTTTTCTGATGTCAGACAGGTAGTGATTGCATGATTGCATTGCCGCTTTTGTACACCGATGTAATGCCTGTCTGAGACATGTATGCTGATGGGGGGTGGGGGGGGGGGGCAAGTTGAGGGGTTCAGTGCGCACTGCCGTGTTTCCATGCCAACCGTTCCCCCACTCTCATTAGCTGAACTGTTAGATGTTTCAGTTATTAATGAACTCTTTCTATGCGGTACTGTACAGCTGTGTGCATGTGTGTGTGTGTGTGTGTGTGTGAATGAATGTGAGTATGTGTATATGTAAGTGTGTATGGGTGTGTGTGTGTGTGTGTACACGTGTGCGTGTGTGTGTGTGTGTGTGTGTGTGTGTGTGAATGAATGTGAGTATATGTAAGTGTGTGTGTGTGTGTGTGTGTGTGTGTGTGTGTGTGTGTTATCATAGGCTGAGGTAGCATGGCCCGTGCTAGATTATGTGCTTTATGCCCAAATCCAAGCTGTCCTGGTCCTGGGCACCCTGGAGCTGCCAACACAAGCTCCCCCTCCCCCCCAGACAGCCGACGCGACAGCGCGGTGGGGGGGGGTGAGGACGCGTCCCTCTTCTGTCTTCCACTTCCTCTTCTTGAGTGTCTCTGAGGGGCTTTATCCCCGGGGGGGGGGCGATGCCACCATCGTAATCTGCAGCGGCGTCACAGTGAGGGAAACGCGATCTGCCACACGCAGCAAGAAAAGGCCCCCGCGGCTAATCCAGCCTCCGCGTCGGCCTGTCAGCGGGAGGCGCGGGGGGGGGGGGGGCTCCGCGCTCCTTTATTTCTCCATCCCCCCCACCCCTCGAATGCTGACCATTTGCTCGGAACGTTGGCGTTCACTCTTTCTTTCCTTGCCCTCACGTCTCCTTTGTTTGTGTAAAAAGGGTACACTGTGTCCCACGCTCGCTGTGGTCTGTGCCCGCTGTGGTCTGTGCCTGCTGTGGTCTGTGCCTGCTGTGGTCTGTGCCCGCTGTGGCCTGTGCCATGCTGTGGTCTGTGCCCGCTGTGGTCTGTGCTCGCTGTGGTCTGTGCCTGCTGTGGTCTGTGCCCGCTGTGGCCTGTGCCATGCTGTGGTCTGTGCCTGCTGTGGCCTGTGCCCACTGTGGTCTGTGCTCGCTGTGGTCTGTGCCATGCTGTGGTCTGTGCCCGCTGTGGCTTGTGCCATGCTGTGGTCTGTGCCTGCTGTGGTCTGTGCCCGCTGTGGTCTGTGCCCTCCGTCCACTGCGCAGATGGCTGCAGTTGCCTGCGCAGCTGGGGTGGTGGGGGTGGTGGTCACGAAGGCCTTTGGCAGGAGTAAGAGAGTGGGGGGACAGGGGATGATTGTCGCACACAACACCCGGTCCTCACTCCATATCCAATTAAAAATTCCCAAAACCAACACCTCCCTCGGTCTTGCATCATTTCAATCCGCTGCTGCCTGCGACTGGAATGCTCTGCAAAAAACCTAAAACTGGATAAATTTATTACCATTTCTGCCTTCAAACATGCCATCTCAGACATTTTCACTGATTCCTGCAACTGTTTTTCTACCATGTAATATCCCCATAACACTCTTCTGGGTTTTTAAAATATTTTTTTCTTCTCCCCCATATCTCGTATGTTGACTGTTGTTTGCTTGCCTGTGTTTTCATGTGCCTATGTTCAGTTTGTTATTATTGATGTATTTTGTGCTTTTAACATGCTTTTATCTTCCAGCCCACCTCCCCTTCCCTTAAGTGGCTTTTGTCGCTTGTCAGGCCGCCATTGTAAATAAGAATTTGTCCTTAATGACTTGCCTGATGAAATAAAGGTGAAATAAAATAAAATAAATGATGGTCTCATCTTTCATACAACGTATGGGCACATGAGAGCCAGTGGGGAGTACATTCATGCCATTTTTGTGTATGTGTGTGTGTGTGTGTGGGTATGTAAATAAATATGTGTACACGTCTACACGTGTGCGCATTTGTGTGGGGGTTGTAGTATTTGTCTGTGGGCAAGTATGTCTATGTGCTTGTGTTTGTGTCTGTGGGCACACGTGCATGTGTGTCATTGTGTCTGTGCATGTGTGTGTGTGTGTGCATGTGTATGTGCTTGTGCATGTCTCTGTGTGCAAAAATGTGTGTGTGTGTGTGTGTGTGTGTGTGGGTATGTAAATAAATATGTGTACACGTCTACACGTGTGCGCATTTGTGTGGGGGTTGTAGTATTTGTCTGTGAGTCTATGTTTGTATGTCTATGTGCTTGTGTTTGCGGTATTGTTTCTGTTTGTGTCTGTGGGCACACGTGCATGTGTGTCATTGTGTCCGTGCATGTGTGTGTGTGTGTGCATGTGTATGTGCTTGTGCATGTCTCTGTGTGCCCAAATGTGTGTGGGTGTGTGTGAGTGTACACGCATTTTTATGCAAATGTGTGTTTATGTGTGTGTGTGCTCTGGAAATGTAGTGGATATTTTTTAGCAGTGTTATTCAAAGCTTTATTGAGAGCTCTATTTGGAGCTGCTCTGCCATCAGAAGAACAGTCATTTTGGCGGGGGTGGGGGGGTTTGGGGGGGGTTAGAATCATAATACATATCTCTGCCAGGGACTAATGTTTGGCATTGAGATAGTACAGGTCAAACAAACCTTTGGAAGTATTTTTGGGTTCTTTTCTAGAGTTTCTGTTTCAAAACTTTAATAAAAAATAAATTGTAAGAAAACTCTCGATTTATATGTCTGTATGGTCTGGAGCATTCTGTGTTCAGTAGATGCAGCTTGAAGTATTTCTGTTGAAATGATTTAAATGTGCCCTGCAATTTTCTGTAGCTTGCTAGCTTACCAGCATACTCATTCTGTATGTGTCAGTAGCTTCCATTATGGAACTGTATGGTGGAATACACATTTCCTGTGCTTCTCAACCCAGGAACCAGCCCTCTGCAAGCATACCGTATAAATATTATTAACTGGCGATTTTGGTCTTTCTTCATTATTTCACATTGTCAGCCAGTAGTTAATAATACAAAAGACCGAAAAAACGGAATCCTTTTTTTAAAAAAAGTTCAAAAATAATATTTTTCATCAAGAAAAATGAAAGTATGTTTCCTCTGGTTAATTGGCTTTTTACAGCATACCACAACAGTCTTAGCAAGAAGTGCTAGTCGGTTGCCAGGGCTGAACATTTTATGGTATGCTATTTGGAAATAAATTAAATCAAACGGCCCACATTTATTACACATCCCAGGTATACGTACACATACAAATGCATATACATATATGTGCTACCTGATTCATATTCTCCTCGGCACCACAAAAAAAAGAATACAAAATTTAGTCGGAGCATTCAGTCCACCGACCGTCATGGCCATTGACGATAAATAGTCCCCCCGGCGTATTTAAACGACCCGTGTGCGCGCAAAGGCCGTGTCCGGAAGTCGTGCACGCATGCTTTATATATCAATGCGCTTTTCTTTTTTTAGTTCCTTGAGGGCTTTTCATATAGCATTACTCAAATAAGAGGTTTTTTTTTTTCTTTTTTAATTTTTTATTGATTTATTCATTTCTTGTATTTAATTTCAACAAGTGTAATGGCGTCACGGATCTGGAGGAGCGGTGTTTGTACGTGTGCGGAGAGCAGCTGCGGAGCGAGCGGAACGTGAATGAATAAATCAATAGGCACTTTGAGCGAGTGGAGCGGGAGCTGTAAGGGAGAGCATCGCGCCGCGCCGCGCCGCGCCGCGCCGGAGTTAGCGCCCGGCTCTCCTCTCGCAGCGCACTTTTAGAGAGACGTTTGATGTGGGTCCCCGGTGGGCAGCTATGCTACGAGAGTAACTGAGAGAGAAGACGGAGGAGTGGGGGAGGCGGGCGTTGGGGGGGGGGGGGGGGGCGCAGAGAGGAGGGGGAGGGGGGGCCGGTGGGCAGCTATGCTACGAGAGTAACTGTGAGAGAAGACGGAGGAGTGGGGGAGGCGGGCGGTGGGGGGGGGGGGGGGCGGTGGGCAGCTATGCTATGAGAGTAACTGAGAGAGAAGACGGAGGAGTGGGGGAGGCGGGCGGTGGGGGGGGGGGGGGCGGTGGGCAGCTATGCTATGAGAGTAACTGAGAGAGAAGACGGAGGAGTGGGGGAGACGGGCGTTGGGGGGGTGGGGGGGGACAGTGGGCAGCTATGCTATGAGAGTAACTGAGAGAGAAGACGGTGGAGGCGGGGGGGTGGGGGGTGGAGGGGGGTGGAGAGGGGTGGAGGGGAATGGGTGGGAGATGGGTACTTATGTAAAAAGAAATGGAAGGGTAGAGAGAGGGTGTCAGAATTAATGGCCCTCATCTTCTAAAAAATGAAATAAAATTAGTAGAGAGGAGTATTTTGGGGGGTTCCTGAAAAACTCCACTGTGACATACAGTAGGTATTTCGTTTGTAGCTTATTATTATTATTATTATTATTATTACTATTATTATTTATTTTTGTTTTATTTAATTTTTGTTGTTGTTATTATTAGAAGCAAAAGTGTTTTTTGGAGAATCGCTCTTGCAGATAGGCTGGAGGCCAAGTTCCCTTCTTAGTCAGCAGGGTGAGGAAGAGGAGGAAGAGGATGAGGAGAGAGACTTCCAGGCTGGCTCGAGATTGGGAACTGTTTGTACCCGGGGAGGAGTGGGCCCGTGCCGCTGGGTGATGAAGCTCTCTCTCGCTCTTCGTCACTGCGTCAGCAGAGTGTGTGGGCGGTGGCGATTTCAGGTGGGGGGGCGGGGGGGGTGGAGATGGTGGGGTTCCGAGCCCATTCTACCCAGCACCGCCCTGAAAGTGTGGCACTCCTTCCTCAAATCAGACTGAGACGGATTCCTTCTGCCTTCGGGCCTTCGTGTTAAACTTTGGTGAGTGCTCAGATAAGTGAGATGGAGTGGGGGGTCAGTTAATTTGTTTTATCCCTCCCCCGAACGCCCCCCTTGCTAAGATGCAGTGCCTCATACAGATGGGTACAGGCCTAGTGCTGTGTCCCTCTCTCCCTCCGAGTAAGATATAGGCTATTTGCTATGCACTCCCCTTCAGTAAAATATAGGCGAGGCAACATGCGCTCTCCCTTTCAGTAATTTATGGGCCAGTTCCTATACTCTCTCTGGCTTTCAGTAAGACGTAGGCTCGGCTCTATTCTGACTCTCCGTTTGAGTAATATTCTGCCTCTCGTTAACTGAGTGTGAGGTGCAGACTCTTAAATCCTCTCTTGCGCGTGTTGAGCCAGAATCGGCCTGTCTGTTTGTGTTTTCATTATATGCCATGGTCCGTTCGCTGCTCTATTTTATCCCGACCTGATTGGTTCACGGGCATCGGCAATCAGATCGGCCGTTTTCGCAATCTGGCGCTCGCAAGCGTTGAGCGCACCTGGAGGAGGGCGGGGGTGTCAAGAGGGTGGGCGTGTCATCTAACGGAGAGGACCGAAAGTGGCCGCCAGGTTCTGATGTGCTTTTAAAAGGGGGGGCGGGAGTGGCCCGGCCCCTTGGAGTGCATTCCAGACGTCCATATGTCCTCCATGCTGGCCCAAAGAACACAGTCACGCCGTTCCAAACTTGTCCAGGAAGGCCTGGTTTGGTCACGGAACAGTTGCCATGGCTATGGAAGCATCGCCATGGGTACTGAGTGGCTGGCACGAACACACGGAGATCAAGGTTATGACACTGAGTGAGGACACCGTTCTAAATAATGTGGTGGGCAATCTAGCATGCAGAGAGCAGTTTTTAAAGAGAGGACAATTTGTCCTGTGCATGGGTATGCATGTGTATGCGCATTAGGGTTGCCAAATTTGAATGAATGGGTCATGGATCGGGGTTGGTTGAGATGCAAATGCACTGCAAAATGTTTATAAATAATTACTCAGACTGGGCTTTATATTGTCCGTTCGGGACCAGAAACCAGACCTGTACAGTTCATTTGAAAAGAAAGACGTTCCGGTGGAAAACTGGGCACCTGGCAGCCCCAAGGCGCATGTGTACGGTGGTGAGTGTATTTGTGGGTGCGCGTATCTGAGTTTTGAGCGTGTGAATGTGCACACGAGTGTGTGTGCGGCGTACGTGCACACGCGCGCGTGTCCGTCAGTGCGCTTGTTCCCCTCCCTCACGGAGACGTGGCTCTCAGTCATTCTGCCTGTGCGGCGCGGGGGTGTTGAAAGAAGAAGGTGTGTAATCTGAATTCCTGCCAGAGAGCGCGGGGAGAGGCAGGAAATGAATGTGACGGGATCAGAGAGGGTCGCCTCTTCCGCGGGAATCTCAATTAGAGGAGAAGGCCGAGGGAGAGAAAGTTTTCAGCGCGAGATCTGAAACGCATAACAAGATGCAGGCTAATGAATTCAGCCGCCTGACTCTCCCGCTTCTTCCGCAATCCGAGCAGACGAGTTTATTTTATTTATTTATTTATTTATTTATTTTGAACCGCGAGGCTTTTCACCGTCGCCTTATTTACAATAAGCAGTCTCCGTGCATTCAAATGAATCCCTTACCGCACAGTTTTTTTTTTTTTTTTTACAGTTTCAGAACAATTTCTTTGTTTCCAGACACAAATTAATAAATGAAATACTATATTATCAAAGGCACTTTTTTTTCTGTGTATACATGAAAAGTGGCTCATTTGAAATCGTCAAACCTCCACGGTCCATCTGAGTAAACGCGGGCCTAGGAGACTCTAGCCAGGTTTCCACGGGAATGTTTGAACGTGATGTTGATCCAATGGGGGGCTTAAACTGTTCTGACGTCCTCTCGCTGGGCATACATCGCTACGGACCCCGAAACGAAATGCCTTCATTTGCATACGGGGCGGTGGCGCACTGGCTGAACGCCGTTAAGTTGACATGTTGACTTAAGATGCAAACGATGTGCCGGCTCACACTTAAGGGTCATGTGCTTCCCTGGAGGTGTCGCTGATTGGTTGGTCCGTGACAGGGCCTAATGTGCTTGTTTAGTCCACACATTTGGCCCTATCGATTTTCTCGCTAACCGGATTTGCATTGCGATCCTTGCAAAGAGCCACAGCTGGCTCATCTCTTCCCAGTAATGACGCTTGTGTGTCTCTTCCTCTCCCCTCTTTCCTTTGTGAAACCACCTATGCTTGATATCATGAATACTTGAACTATTTCTGTCACTCTTACAGTGAGCCTACCTAAAGAAAGTGCATAAAGCCTTCATATGCAGTCATAAGCACTGTATGACCATTCATAGACTCTTTGCCAATGGACACACGTTTCCTTACGAATGAACAGTATCCCGGCAGTTCCTCCCTCCAGTGGAGTTAGCCTTCCACTTAGCCTCCCAGCCGTGATGTTGCATGCGAGGCTGCTCTCTGCAGGTGAAAGCGAGTGCCTCCAGGCTAAGGGTCACAGCTGCCAGTTCCGGAACTGCCTCACACTCCTCCCGAACCTCGAAATTCATCAGCGACAAAATGTGCTTCCTGCTGCAAAGAGGTTCGTAGATCACGGAGGTAGCTGAGTTAGTGGCGTGAAGGCCAGTCCTGTTTCAATTCACCATCCTCTAAAAGAAAACTGTTTTTTTTTTCTTGTTAAAGAAATGTGTTTCTATAAAAAATCTGTTGCCTGGTATCAAAGGTTTTTTTTTTCAAAGAGATTTTGAGGAATATGGCCATGTGGGAGAAAAATATGAGAAATCACAACTTGATATGTTCAAGTACTGATAACTAATTCATTTGCTATACCCTAAGCGATTTCCAAGATACATCAATTTAGTGCTTGCTTGATAGCTAGGCAGTCAAACATATCAAAAAGCATTAAAGCGTAAGTTGTACAACATGGAAATCAATGTATGGAAAGTTAAACTAGCTTAGTTTGAACTTACCCAGCCATTTTAGCTGTGGCTAGTGAGCACGCTAGCTAAAATTGCACATTCGTTAATGGATTTTGATCGACAGGTTAAGCAATACAGTGAGGGGTGTTCTCCAAAGGGATTCACAGGCACAGACATATGTCAGCAAGCTTCCTATTCTAACATTAACTTTTCTAACATAGATTTTACAGAAGTGGAAAGTCCAGGGGTCAGAAAGTAACAGTGAAATTATGTGGAGTCCTCATAAGTTCCGATGGCTTCATGTACTTTTTTTATGCTTTTTGTGGCATCTTCACTAGTCAATCACCATGATGTGAAGTGGCAAGAGTTAATGGAAGTTTGAAAGCAAGGAACTCAAGCATATATCACGGGAGAGCTCTCGACTACAAGGCTTAAAGGGTGGGTTTCCATTGGCTCTGCTGGAGGGAGTAAATCCAAGGTCTTGAGTGACTATCGAACAACCGCCCTCCCGCCCTTCTCCACAATTCGCAGAAATTATAACTGAACTGTCCTACGTATGACGGATGATCGTACGTCTGGGTGACTTCGGGGATTCCTTCCTGCAGTCGAGGATGAGGGGGGATAAAGGATGAAGGAGCAGACATTTTCTCAGAAAGAGGTGGAGTCACGTTGTCGTAAGGTGTGCCGTGCCAGGAACCCAAGTGCCATTACCTCTGTCGTGATGCAGACGACATCGCAGCACGCTCCATGACGACCCACTTTGTTTTACATACATGTTCATTGATGTTTATGGTCTGCTTACGTGCTGTAGATTCATACAGTGTTCATACGAAGGGCTTTAGGTTGTTTTTATGTTGTGAGGTTCAGAGGAATCCTTTTTCCCCTCTCTCTCTCTCTTTCTCTCTCTCTCTCTCTCTCTCTCTCTCTCTCTTTTTCTCTCTCTCTTTCTCTCTCTCTCTCTCCCTCTCTCTCTCCCTCTCTCTCGCTCTCTCTCTCTCTTTCTCTCTCTCTCTCTCCCTCTCTCTCTCTCTCTCTCTCTCTGTGCAATATAAGTTTGCTGCCTTCGCATTATTCCGGTTTTATTCTAATCAGCTGGAGGCTGTTGCTCGCGCGCTAAGCAGAGGCTGCGTGTACGTAGCACACGGCCTGCGTGTGATGTATGGGGGGAGACAGAGGTTGTTCTGTGGAACATGGTGCAGAGAGGGAAGAGCCGCCAAGCTGAGGGTGGGGCGGCGTTTAGCGGGTGCTAATCCTCCCACAGGGACCTCCACGCCTGTTCTCTTCTGAGCACAACCGTTCAGGAGGCTCATCCAAACCTATCCCCAACTGATTTCTGGGTCAGACCACCACCCACACCCCTCCTTCCACCCCCTCCACCCCCCCCCCCCCCTTCCCCACATCATCATTGTTGCATAAATCTGTGAAATAAACAGAGCGATGGCAGAAGAGGGACATCCCTGCCAAGTTCTGAGCCGTACTGCCACATGGTCAGTGTAATAAATCCGCGGGGGGGGAGGGGGGGGTGGGGGGGGGGATCAAGAGATCAAGAGCCCGACAGACAGGCTGAGAGAGGCTGCTTTAGCACGTAGCCTTAGCGGAGCGAGCGCGCGCCGAAGCTCTGGTTCTGTTTAAACAACATCATTTCATCCAGACCGCTCACTGATCTCCAAGCCAGTGATTTCATGCACTAGTTTCAGCCGAGATGAAGGAGGTAACCGTGCGAGCGCGGCATTTTACGCTTTTGACTTGCGTTCGTCTCCTTCGTCACCGGCCTGTCCGTTACATTCGAAACACTGCGAGAGGCTGCTTTAGAAACGCTGCTTCCTTTCCGGTCCTTGTTTTCCCGAGAGCTCTACTCAGCAAGAGCCAGGGCCCCAAGGAGGTTTAAACTTCAAAGCAGCGCTAGACAAAGACGCTGGGGCCCGTTTTAAAGGGTGCCATGCGATCCTTCAGTGAACCACGGGAGAAGAAAAAAAAATGGCACCTCTACCGCACAGCCCAGTACCGTACATGGAGGATTTAAAGAGCTTTCATTTTCAGATAAAGGTGAAGCAGAAGAGAAAGATGAGGCTCTGACCGCACCTCCCCAGATGAGTGCAGGACTGTCTCTTCAGAAAAGACAGACCAGTGGGGCTGTGCGGAGAGACTCTACGGAACATGAAGTTTTGGTTGGCTAATGGCTTTATCTGGGGCAAGTGGTAGAGCTCAGGTATTATCCATTTCAACAGCAGACATTTTTCTTGCTGAAGAAGTTCAGGTTAAGAGCTTTTCTTTCTGAGCGGTGCAATGTACAACAGCAGTGACCCAGGTGGGATTTGATCCTGCAGCCTTCTGATAAAGATTCCTTGGGCATTAACAGCTCTCCACTGTGTCGTTACAGGTTGAGAGGGAGCTGTCCATGTGCGCACATGTGTGTGCATATGTTTGCGTGTGTGCATGTGTGTATGCATGCATGAGTGCGTTTGCACGTGCATGCATGCATTCATGCGTGTTTGTAAATACATGCATGTATGCAGTGATGAGTTCACTGATGTCTACATGCACTAACACATGCATGCATATATGCATTCAGGCTCGCATCCATTTACGCGCACATGCACGCATTCACACACACACACACGTGTGCACGTGTGCGATAGAGAGCCCGAGCGTGTGAGCCGGTTCTGTTTCTTTGTCTTTGTTTTGTTGCTGAGAGAGGCAGATGTTGAGCCCGGGTTTTGTGATGTGATGCGCGGCGATCCGGTGGGGCTGCCTGCAGACACTCGATTCGCTCTCCTTGCGCTGAGTGGATGGCTGCTTCTGCCGCCCGCCTTTTTCCTTTGCCCACTTAGCTTTTAGTGCACTTTCTACCCACTCGAAAATAATGCTCTTATTTCCAGCAAATTCCCTATTTTAGCACTGTGGCCCTAATCACATGGTGCGCCTGTAAGAGACCTGGTATCTGTGCCTACGTGCACTTGTTTGTGCGTGCGTGCGTGCGTGCGTGTGTGCCTGTGTGTGTGCGTATGTGTGTGCTTTTATGTGTGTGTGTGTGTGTGCGTGTGTGTGCTTTTGTCCATGTGTGCATGTGTGTGTGCTTTGTGTGTGTGCGTGTGTGCTTTTATGTTTGTGTGTGTGTGTGTGTGTGCGCATATGTATATGTATCAGCCCCCACTTCACCAGTCATGCACCTCACACCTCACAGATAACCCCCACCCCCCTCCACCCCAATATTTATGTCAGAGCAATACAATTCAGATACAAAAATCAATGTGAACTCATGCGATTCAGTTGGAGCAAATAGCAATGCCAATATTTTTAGGTCAGTGTGAACAAATACTAAATGACAAGCCCATCCATTTTCTTCAGGATGCACAAATATCTAAATGCAGCAAAAATGCTTTCAGTTCCAAATGAACAGACACCAAGTCTGTTACTTTATTTATATATTTATTTACTTATAGGCCAGAATGCCAGTGTGCGCTGCGCCTGTGTGTGTGTGTGCGTGCCTGTGTGTGCGTGTGTGTGTTTGTGTGCACCTGCCTGTATATGTGTGTGCGCCTCTGTGTGTGTGTGTCTGTGTGTGAATGCATGTGTGTGTGCGCGCCTGTGTGTGCATGCGTGTGCCTGTGTGTGCGCGTGCCTCTGTGCGTGTGTGTGTGCGCCTGTTTGTGTGTGTCTGTGTGTGTGCGCCTCTGTGTGTTTGTGTCTGTGTGTGCATGCTTGTGTGTGTCTGTGTGTGTGTGTGTGTGTGCGTGTTCGTGTGTGTGTGTCTGTGTGTTTGCACAGTCCTGCCCTTTTCGCAGACGTGTGTGTGTGTCGTGCTCCACTGCTGTTATTTTAATTTGAGAACTTCTGCCAATTAATCATTCATGCTGAGGGAGACGTGGCTCTCCATGTCCTGACAGGGTTTTGTGAAGGGCCCTGTCTGACCTTTCCGCCAAACACTGCCTCTTATAGCAAATGAAAGCGCCACCCCCAAAGCCGCCCCCCGCCCCCACCTTCTGTCCCCGCCCCCGCCCCCCTCCCTCTGCAGCATGTGATCCTTCCCAGATAACCTCGGCAGAGTCCTGTGTGCGTCACTTACAAATCTGTCTGGCTGAGGAACAGCGATGGCTAGAATTGGCTGGTTTGTCTTTGTGTGGTGGTCGTGATGTTCTCAGGATGTGATGTCACTCAGTGCTTCATCACAGTGCAGGCTTCCCCACCTGCAACGTCCCGCCCCCACAAACACTATCAAATGTGTGTGTGTCTGGGGGTTTCTCTTTGTGTCTGTGTGCAATGTTACTGAGGTGTGTGTGTATGTGTGTGTGGGTCTTTGTGTGCTTTTGTGTGTGTGTGTGTAAGAGTATATGTAATTGTCTGTGTGTGAGAGTGTGTGTGTGTAAGAGTGTATGTAATTGTCTGTGTGTGTGTGTGTGTGCATGTGTGTGTGTGTGTGTGTATGTGTGTGCCCATGCATGCATGCTTTTATGTGTGTGAGCGTCTGTGTGTGTGTGTCTGTCTGTGTGTGCACGTGCACGTGTGTGTGGATCCTAAAGTAGGTGTAGCCCTCAGGGCTGAATGGCTGGTAGTGTCTTGCTCTCCGCTCTCTGCTTCTTAAAAGCATCTGAAGAGTCTGCGGCCCTATGGAAGAGCAAGATCACATGTGCAGCTGAGTCTGCCTAACATCAGACTCATCACTCAGTGCATCACCCTGCCATACTGAGAGAGGGGGGGGAGAGAGAGAGAGAGGGAGAGGGGAGAGAGAGAGGGGGAGAGGGGGAGAGAGGGAGAGAGAGAGAGAAAAAGAGACAGATGGACAGAGGGAGAGAAATTGGGAGAAAGATGGAAAGAACGAGAGAAATGAAGAGAGCAAGAGGGATAGAGAGATGGAGAGAATGAGAAATGGAAAGAGAGATGAGAGAGATGAAGAGAAGGCAAGAGATGAGAAAGAGAGATGAGAGAGAGTGACAGAGTGAGATGGAGAGCAGGAGAAAAAGATAGAGAGAGAAAGTAGAGACATAATCAAAGACTACTGAAAGAATATACACTATAACAGGGTTGTACTGAAGTAAGGAATGGATTTGATCCCTGGCTAAAAAAAAAAAGCAGCAATGATACCTGTTCACTGATGCGTTATCAGCTGGGTTTAGGAGTTACTTTCACTGTGATATGAGACCCTTCTCTAAAATAAACCCTTCAAATGTATACTCTGTAAACATAACGCTCCAGTCGGTGCTCAAACTCCCTAACACAGTCCGAGAACCTGTAGCTGAGGGGGGACAACTTCATTCACAAACGTTGTCATTCAGTGCTGTAAGTTTCCTGCTCAGTTTTGTTTTGCCTCACAGATATAATCCCTATTTCTTGTTTCGTTCGTTAGTCGCTTCCATCCACTCCATGCTCTGTCCACGGAAATTAATTAATTTTTTTTTCTGATGTCTGTCTCGGCTTTGCCGACTAATGAACTTGAAGGGAAATTAAAAAAGGGTGTGGGGGGGGGGGGGGTGTGTGTGCGTGGGGAGAAAGAGGGAGCTGTCGGGGGAGAGATGGAGTGGGTTCTTTTCCCCTGAATGAGTTTGGTTTCAGTTAGATGGCTCTCTTAATGCTCCTTCAGGAATAACCTTTAAAAAAGTGGATGAGAATCAATAAATTCAGGTTTCTTTGGACAGCCCCGTGGCTTTAGGGAGAGGGGAAAAAAACTGACCTTTGCTGCCGGCCAAGTTGCAGGCAAGCCCTGCGGACCAAAAAGAGCGGTTTAACTTGGCCAAGCCCGAGGAGCTCCTGCTGGAGAGGGTGCCAAAACCCATCTTTAAGCACAAGAGCTGTCTCTTCAGTCAGATCGCATTACCTCACCAAACTCAATAAGTGCTCACTTACGCATACACACCATCACTCACCAGCTATTACTGGGCATGAATTGCCTCGATGGAAAGAGGAATGTTTTACATGTTACAGCATAACAGGCAGTTGGATATCAGCTGCCAGCCGTTTGAATTGGGTAGGCTTGTTACGTTATAGGTGCTAACGAGCGTCACTCGCGTTTTCGCAGTTTCAGTCAAATGATCGGACTGTGACTTTGATAATCAGATCATACGCTCTGACTTTAGGTCTGTTTGTAGTGTTGACTCTTTACACGTAACATCTAGCCATCCATCCATTAGCTAACCCGCTTATTCCTGGTCAGGGTCGCGGGGGAGCTGGAGGCTATCCCAGCATGCATTTGGCGAGAGGCAGGAATTCACCCTGGACCGGTCACCAATCCGACACAGGGTGCACACACCATTCATTCACAAACACTCTATGGGCAATTTAGACTGCCCAGTTAGCCTAGCCTACATGTCTTTGTGGGAGGAAACTGGATTACCCACAGGAAACCCACACGGACACGGGGAGAGCATGCTAACTGCATACAGATTGGATCCCAGGACCTTCTTGCTGCGAGGTGATAGTGCCTCCCCCCCATATGTAACAATATAATGTATAATTAGCTAAAATATGCTCTCCATAATGCTGTGGTTCTCTCGCACACTGAAAGCCTCCTCCCTCCCCTAAAACTCTTCCACTGATTCCTCTGTTCTCTTTTCCCCCCAAGAGGTGGTAATTAAGACAGATGGGGATCTCTGGTCCCGGCACATATTGATTCTCCCAGTCAATTCTGTGGCCAGTGTAAATTGTGTATGTGGTGTGTGTGCGCGTATGTGTGTGTGTGTGTGTGTGTGTGTCTGAGAGAGTGATAGAGATGAAGAGAGCTGAGGGTGGAGGCAGTTTTAACAAACCCCTGTGGAAGAGACAAACAGGTTCCCTGAGAATTTGGAAGTGCTCCTGGCCTCATGTACACTTTCTGTGATGGGGCGGGGGGGCAGGCGGGGGTGTTTTGGGCGGGTGTTGCATTAATATTGCATTCTTTTGTTGCCTGGCACAAAATGGCGGCCGTTGGGATATAGTCTTGCACAGTTTCCAGGGTTTCAAGGGAAAAGGCAAGGTGGACTGGTGTTAGAGGGAAGCGTCCTGCTCTGCTCTGTGATTAAAGCTCCTGTCATACGGGTGAAACCTTGGATTTATGTTTTTCTTTATTCCTTTGAGATTCTCATATGCTTCCTGCAGCTGTTTGCTTAAACTGGCAAGAAATTAATTCAACATTAAAAACGGCACAACGACAGCAGAATATTGTGATAAAAATAATTCATAGACATCTGTTGTCCAAATATTAAACATTCTACAAATCAGTCTCCTTCAACAGTTTTACTGAAAAGCATTTATGGCTAACATGCTTTTGCTTTCTATATTAATTGATGTAGCATGCTTGTACCTGTGTGTGTGCGTGTGTGTGTGTGTGCGTGTGTGCATTTGTGTTGTGTGTCTCTATATGCACATGCTTGCATGCTTATTTGTAGGCGCATGTTTGCGCACATACAGCGTCTGCATGTGTGGGCATGCATCCATGCATCAGCGCAAGCTTGTCCTAACCGCGCACGTGCGAAGGTATGGCTTTATTTTGTGACCACACGGTCGAACACAAACGAGCTCACCGCGCCCCGGCAGAAACGGCCGACTTTTCCACCACGCAGACCAAACAGCGGCAGGGTCACGTTCGTCATAAAACCGCTCATTACCGGCCTTTTTTTATTTCCTCGCAGCGTGAAACGACAGCGCATTTAAGAGTAATCGACCACCCTCCCCTCCCCCTCCCCCTCCCCCGCCCCCGCCCCCGCCCCGCCCCGCCCGCCCCCCTCTGGGAGTGTAATGGACTTGTCTTTGGGTTCCGTCCAGCATCAATCACGCGCAGGTAGGCCCGCGTGGCGGCGGTGGCGAGGGTGGCGGTGGTGGCGACGGTGGCGGCGGTGGCGGCGGTGGCGGCGGTGGCGGCGTTGGCGAGGGTGGCGGTGGCGAGGGTGGCGGCGGTGGCGAGGGTGGCGGCGGTGGCGAGGGTGGCGGCGGTGGCGGCGGTGGCGAGGGTGGCGGTGGTGGCGACGGCGGTGGTGGCGAGGGTGACGGTGGGGGTGCGGGCCGTCTGTCGGGGACGGACCTACTCCCCGTCTTGCTTTCGCTCCGCGCCTCGCCGTCGTAAAACGGGAAATTCATCGCTGTGACCGTCCGCTTCTTTTCTTCATTTCTCTGCCTTTTTTACAGCTTTGGGTCGTGCCACCATAAGTCTAACACCCCCACCCACCAAGACACATACACACATACACACATACACACATACACACGCACACGCACACGCACACGCACACGCACGCACACACACGCATACGCACACGCACACGCACACACATACACACACACACGCACACGCACGCACACACACATACACACATACACACGCACACACATACACACATACACGCACACGCACACGCACACGCACACGCACACGCACACGCACACGCACACACATACACATGCACACGCACACACACACACTTTTTTGGTGGACCTAATGTTTGTGTGCCGTGTCTACTCGTCAAAACATGCACGATACCCTTGTCTCAACCTTTCCAAACACATTAACCCCCACCCTCCATCCTCCCTGGATCAGCACAGAAAAGCAAACTACACAATATAAAGTCACCCCTCCCCAGGAGCTGATATTAATAATACCCCACCCCCCACCCCCCAACTGCCCTTGTGGTTTGGACGTTGAACAGAAAGTATTCATTTAACAAAACAGGACAGCGATCCGTCTGTCCCCTGCATGACCTCTTAAAGCATGGCCGTAAAGACAGCACGTCACGCCTAGGGTTGCCAGATTTGTAATTACTCAAAACTGGAAAAAACTTGCACTACTGTAAATGCAATCGCGAATGAGGTCAGCAGTTGTCGGACCCTGGGGGGATAGATTGGGATGTCCACGGACCAGTTGTTGGACCAGGGGAGTCATTGACAATTCATTAGAAACTGACACAAAATGTCTACCCTCCTTTACTCTGACCTAACATTACATTGCCTGGTCTGGACCACAAACCAGACCTGGAAAACTGGACAACTGGAAAACCCCTAATCACGACTGATTTAAAAGGGAATGACCTTTTGGTGATGCTACTGTATGTCACCCCCCCCCCCCCTACCCCCAGGTAATGAAGAGAGAACAAAAAACCTTAATTCCTCCTGGCTCCTGGTTTGCCAGGGGGTCTCGCATGCAAAAGTCACACGGTTCCCTCGTTAATCACTATTAACCGGGGCCTGTGGAAGGCCCCCTGGGTGAATATAACCCCTCCGGCCCTGTCCCAACCCCGGGCTGCACTGGTGGAAAAGTCCAGGTTCAGGAGGTAAGAATCCTCCCCGGGGTTTTGTCCCAATCACATGGATTCGCTAATTAGCACAGTTCTTCCGCCAGGAGGTAGAACTAATTAGCGAAATCAGCTGGATGAGTTCATGGGTGGAAGAAACGCATGGCAGGACTTTTACTTTCCGACCCCTGGACTGTTGGTTGACCTCTACCTGACTGTGTATTTGAGACTTGTTCATCTACCCTTCACATCGACCCGGATGGGAGAACATTGGCTGAAGGCAGGCCGTAACTTCATATTTAATATATATTTAATATATATTTTTAATGTCTTTTTCTGACACGCATATACTGTAGAATCGCATTTTCCCTCTCCAAGATCCAACATGGAGAAGGCCGGGGGTTATCTGCTGGAGTTAGCCACCTGAGGCGCTTCTCCGGTTAAACCTTCTGAGGCTTGTCACTTCGGCTAATTACCACAACGCAACTGACCGACAGTTTAAAAAGCAATCCAAGGTCCATGTAGTTAAAGCTAGCACGGCGGTGTCGAAACAATGTACCGCTCTCTCTCTCTCTCTCTCTCTCTCTCTCTCTCTCTCTCTCTCTCTCTCTCTCTCTCTCTCTCTCTCCCTCTCTCTCTCTCTCCCTCTCTCTCTCTCTCCCTCTGTCTTTCCATCTCTCTGTTCAGAGACTGTCCTTGCTCTCCCTCGCCACACCGTCGAGCAGTTTACCCGAATGCCAAAACAGAATAATTGGATTCTCCCTTGCAGCTCCGGTGATGTTGGCAGTGCATAAATCCTGCCGCAGAAATAGCGTGCCGTTTGTCATCTCATTTTGGCTGACGTTGGGCTGCCATTTTCTTTCCCTCGCCAGAGCAAGAGCCCCATCCTCACTGAGTGGGGAGGGGGGGTTAGTCTTGCAGGAAGGTAGCAAGGACACTGACCCCATAACTGAGAAAGCGAGAGAGAGTGAGAGAAAGAGAGAGAGAGAGACCATAGACCATACCACTCCATTGATTTTAAAAAGGATAAAAATAAAATCATAAAAATAAAAAATGAAAATAAACTGAAATTAAATGTTAATGTAAATGTAAATAAAATAAGAAAGTGATGCAAATTCAGCATCCCTGTGCAAAATCAAATACACATCTCTCAGTAATTTACCAACAAGCCAGCTGAGCTTAAGCATCAATTAAGACACACTTTACTGTGACACGAAGCTAAGTTTAGGGGATCGGTTCCAGTACACATATTAAACAAACCCTGAGAAGGAATGACGGCTCTTTCTTCTCTCTTTTTACCACCTCTGAGAGTACATGACTGTGTGTGTGCATATGCTTGTGTATGTACGTATATGCTTGTGTGTGTGCATGTGGTTTGTGGGGACATTGTGGGACTGTCTGTGGTCTGTGGTTGTAAATAGAGGGACTGCAGTTAGTTTTGGGGTGTATTGGGCAGTCTGTGTTTGAGGTTTATTGCAGAGCCTGTGTTTGGGGTTATGTGGGGAGCCTGTGTTTGGGGTTGTATGGGGAGCCTGTGTTTGGGGTGTATTGGGCAACCTGTGTTTGAGGTGTGTTGGGGAGCCTGTGTTTGTGGTGTGTTGGGGAGTCTGTGTTTGGGGTATATTGGGCAGCCTGTGTTTGGGGTGTGTTGGGGAGCCTGTGTTTGTGGTGTGTTGGAGAGCCTGTGTTTGGGGTGTATTGGGCCGCCTGTGTTTGGTGTTGTATGGGGAGCCTGTGTTTGTGGTTATATGGGGAGCCTGTGTTTGGGGTGTATTTGGGAGACTGTGTTTGGGGTTGTATGGGGAGCCTGTGTTTGGGGTGTATTGGGCAGCCTGTGTTTGAGGTGTGTTGGGGAGCCTGTGTTTGTGGTTATATGGGGAGCCTGTGTTTGGGGTGTATTTGGGAGACTGTGTTTGGGGTTGTATGGGGAGCCTGTGTTTGTGGTTATATGGGGAGCCTGTGTTTGGGGTGTATTTGGGAGACTGTGTTTGGGGTTGTATGGGGAGCCTGTGTTTGGGGTTGTATGGGGAGCCTGTGTTTAGGGAGCCTGTGTTTGGGGTTGTATGGGGAGCCTGTGTTTGTGGAGCCTGTGTTTGGGGTTATATGGGGAGCCTGTGTTTGGGGTTATTTGGGGAACCTGTGTTTGGGGTTGTATGGGGAGACTGTGTTTGGGGTTATATGAGGAGCCTGTGTTTGGGGTTGTGTGGGGAGCCTGTGGTTGGGGTTATATGAAGAGCCTGTGTTTGGGGTTATATGAGGAGCCTGTGTTTGAGGTTGTGTGGGGAGCCTGTGTTTGGGGTTATATGAGGAGCCTGTTTTTGGGGTTATATGAGGAGCCTGTGTTTGGGGTTGTGTGGGGAGCCTGTGGTTGGGGTTATATGAAGAGCCTGTGTTTGGGGTTATATGAGGAGCCTGTGTTTGGGGTTATATGAGGAGCCTGTGTTTGGGGTTGTGTGGGGAGCCTGTGTTTGGGGTTATATGAGGAGCCTGTGTTTGGGGTTGTGTGGGGAGCCTGTGTTTGGGGTTGTGTGGGGAGCCTGTGTTTGGGGTTGTGTGGGGAGCCTGTGTTTGGGGTTGTGTGGGGAGCCTGTGTTTGGGGTTATATGAGGAGCCTGTGTTTGGGGTTATATGAGGAGCCTGTGTTTGAGGTTGTGTGGGGAGCCTGTGTTTGGGGTTATATGAGGAGCCTGTGTTTGGGGTTGTGTGGGGAGCCTGTGTTTGGGGTTGTGTGGGGAGCCTGTGTTTGTGGTTATATGAGGAGCCTGTGTTTGGGGTTGTGTGGGGAGCCTGTGTTTGTGGCCTGTGATCGATAGGCTGCAGCTGTGCTCTAATGGGTCAGTATTCTTATGAGATGCACTCTTAGGCACATCGCCTGATTCAGGGCCCTCACTGTGGACCATTAGAGAAAAGAATGAGCTCATGGTGTTTACAGCACGGGAGTGTGGGTGAGGGGCGGGGGGTCGGAGGGGGATGGAGCGCATGAGTGCGCCTCTACTTCCTCGCCGTCCCGCAGAACCGCAGTCGCAGCGGGTGCCCTCCGCACGGCGATTGATTTTTTTCTCAGGACGGGCCCGGGCGCGTCAGGCAACGCCGGCCTCCTTTCCGCGTGTGGCTGGAGAAAGCGGTCGGCACGGAAACAGCGGGTGCGAGGGGGGGGGGGGTGCGGGGAGCCGACAGCTCTTCTGTGGAAGGCGTCAGGAGGACCAACGGCTGGGAGCGCTCTGCGGAAGAGCTGCCCCCTCACCTGCACCCCCTCCCCCCCCCCACCCCTCCTTGCGCCCGCACCCCCTCTGGCGCGCCCGCCACGGTTCCACGCGGCCGGACCCGACGGGCGAAATCGGCCTCGGCGGGATTAGGCTGCGGCCGCGCTGGACGAGAAAAGCCTCAAATTAGAATGTCAATCTGGGGAAGTCCATTTCCTCCCGTCCCCTCTCAGCGTGCGTCCCTCTTACGCTCCGCGCCTGGCGCAGCACGACGAGTCATAACGGGGCCAGTGCTGAGCTAATGTGTCTGCAGAATAGCCCCCCCTCCAGGCTCACCTAATTCAGGGGACATGTCCAGTATCCTCCTCCTGCTGCTCTCTATCTGCCTCTGCTGCACCCGGAATCCGCTCAGGTTTTTATGCTTGCTGAAGGTATTCTGGTTAAGTGCCTCTCTCGATAAAAACAGAGACAGTGACCCACCTGGGTCTTAAACCTGCAACCTCCTTGCCAGAGGCATAGTTCCACAACATCCGCGCCGTACTTCATCGCACATATAGTATCCTACTTAGGGAACAGCATTTTCCCCCCACCCCCCCCCCCCCCCTTTCAGCCGTGGCGAAAACTTGCCACGCGCTCTGCGAAGGATAAAAGAGGACGAAGGGAGAGAAAAGAGGGAGAGCAAGAGAGTGCATAGGCTCGGGAGAAACAGAGGGAGATAATAAATAGCAGGTGGTCTCATCAGGATTGCCCTTGATCGTACTCGTTAGGCCAGGATCAGTCCTCTGTTGTTGTTGTGCTCGACCTTCCCTGGCCCCCACCCCCCCGCTCCCCCTGTCTTCAGCCCCCCCCCCCCCCCCCCCCCCCGCCTCGCCACGCGCTTCCATCTCTCTGCCCCGGCAGATCGATAGGTCGCCCCTTATCACACCCCCTTTTTATTTGCAGTAGGTTTTTCTCTTTTTTTTTATGAATTGTTTTTTTTTTTGTTGGTGTTGTTGTTGCCGTTTTTTCTCTCTCTTTTTTCCCTTTCTCTGCAGCGTTTATATTCTCTAACGCCATGAATGAAACCCCCTCGGCTCTTGAGAATGTGGTGTTTCCATTTATCTGTTTATGACATCGCTCTCTCTCTCTCTCTCTCTCTCTCTCTCTCTTTCTCTCCGTGTTTCTGTCTGTCTCCCTCTCTCTGTATCTCTGTTTCTATTTGTATAGCGGACATGTGCGTGTGTGTGTGTGTGTGCGTGTGTGTGCATCTGTAAACCTATGCAGTGGTCATTTCTAGTCTGAATGTGTCGCATATTTGTTTGTTCATTTATTCATGGAAATAAAAAGGACAATAAAAAGGGACAGGTGCACAAATTGACAATCTAAGATATTTTTATGGCTCATATGTGGTCTGTTGACATAAAACTGTGTGCATTTCTACTTTCATATTTCCAAGTTTAAAAAAAAAAACAATTTTATATTTAGACTGGATAAAATGGAAATGGCTGCAGCTATGATATGAACTCAAGCACCCCCCAACACACACATACTTACACACATACACATACACACACACACACAACCTCCCAAACAGCTCAACTCTACTACAGTAACAGTAGCCCTCAGTAACACTCTAAAACAGTGAAGTCTCTTCTTGTGAGTTCCTACAGTTTATATACTCACCCCCATGTTTCATGAGACAGCAAAACATGCCTGTTCAGCGCTGGGCAGGATATATTCTGTAAATAAGCGTTATAATTAGATCACTACATAACCGGGCCGTGTCACCGCTCACCACAGTGTGAACGCGGTGACGGCTTTCTTGTTTTTAAAGCTCGCTGTGTACACGTGTACACAGAAACGATTGTGTACCGCTGAATGCTTTTAGCGCTCGCGGCCGAATGGCGGTTTTTCTATATCGGTCTTCTGGCTGCTCCTCTGATATATGTTTAATGTACTGTGTCTTTCCACTTTACCCTTTTAAGCTGCTCCAACTTAAAGCGTCGGCCGTACGAATGAATAATGCAGAGATGAGGGGAACGATGAGCGGGGCTGCGGGTATTTGTCCGCTGATCTGTGTGCTTCTGTCGCGTTCTGGCGATCGTGTCTGTTGATTTGTGCCAGGGGTGTAAAAAAGCAACACAAAAAAGGAGGGGGGGGGGGATGTTCAATAAACCTGGTTAAAGAGACTGAAAGTTTTAAATATGTTTCGGTGTAAGTGCGTTTGAAAGGTCAGGAGAACGGTTAAGTATTAAGGACATTGCCGCTCGCTGATGGCTTCTCGGGAAGCACCAAGCACACGCTGTTCCAGCCGTAAATGGCACGAAGGCAGCGATGACATGACCATTATATCCATTTTGCTAATTGCATATGCTTTTATATATGTCCCCCCATTCCACTCCCACACCAGCTGCCGCTCCCCCCATCAGAGGCCTGAGGGCGGGGCATCGCACCCCTGGAGATTGGGGTCAGTGTGCCAGGGAAAGGGAGTGGGGGGGGGGGGTGCAAAAAATCTGTCGGAGCCCAACTGCTGTTATCTGATATTCACTGTGGGAGTGCGAATACGCCTCCTCCTCCACCCCCCCGCCCACCCCCCACTCCTTCACCCTTCGTCCCAATTCTGTGGGCTCTTCCTGCCACACACCCCCGATCCCTCACTTTCTGCACCCCCAAATATACCCTCACCCTCCTCCCACACTCACCAGCTCAGTGGCCTTGGCCAGCCGAGACTGGGACCCACTCCTCGCTGTTCCACAGAGACTATCAGCCAGAGGTGTCCGGTCTTATCTGAAAAGGGCCGGTATGGGTGCAGGTTTTCGAATTTGCCATGGACTAAAACAGCTGATTCTGCTTATCGTTGTCTTGAATGAAGACCGCAATTCATTAAATTGTTAAAATCAGGTGTTGTAGTGCTTGGCTGAAACAAAGACCTGCTCCCACTCCGGCCCGTTTCAGATGAGATTGGGCACCACTGCTATAGGCTGTATTTCAAGTCTTCCGAATTTCACACCCCCACCTGATACCCAGCATGCCTCATCTCACCCGCGACGCATCACTGGCAAGACCTACCTAATGCCCAGCTCACCCGTGGCACAGCTGGGTCCTCCACACTACACCACCACCGGTGTCTGACATACTCCTCTCCAGGGCTGCGCAGAGACCTCTTGAGCAGCAGTGTGACAAAGAGCACAGGAACCGTGGAAAACCGTTTTACGACACCCAGTTATTGTGGAGAATAAATCCTGCCAAAATTAATGAATGAAGATGAATGACCGCAACGGTAATAATACAAATATAATTTTTAAAAATCAGATCGAAGGGGCACAGTGGGCACTTGGGGCAAAAGGGGCAGGTGCTCGGGCACTGTTTCCCTTGTCACTGTTCCCAGTGACCTCCACCTACTGTACCCCTCAACTGTAACGACCCCCCCCCCCCCCCCCCATGCCGCACCCCAGTTTCTGAACCCCTCTGAGTCTGCAACAGCACACCCCCCCACCCCCTGATTGGGCTTCTTCAGTAGCAGGGGGGAGGGAGGGGTCTATTCCCCTGGTTACGGCTCAGGAGGTGACATCACCGCCACAGGGTCATTAGTCACTAACGAGCCCCCTCGCAAGCCGGCGTCAGCATCCTGTTCCCAGCACACAGTTTGCCCGGGGAGGGGAGGGGGGGGGCTGAGTCTCGTCCTTTGCCCTCGTTTCCACGGCATTCCGCAGTTTCCATGGCATCCCTCCCCCCCCCCACCCCCCCCACGCCCCCCCCGGCCCAGCGGCCCCACCCAGCTCATCTGTCCCCCTGTCACTCCGTCTCTTTAGCCGGGCGACACGGCTCCAGGTTTTAATTAAACAGCCGCAGCTGGCGGAGGGCACGCCATTTCCTATCTCGTCACCCTCGCTGGACTGTCACCCGCCGCTAGCCCGGCTCCCAGCATGCAACAGTGCTGTTCGCCAAAAGAGCGCAGGGACGAGCTCAGTAAAGGAGGAACACAATCTGTTGTCAAGGGCTCACTGGTATCAACCAGCCAGTGCAGGGCCGGGGAGAGGACAATTATTTTGATTGGCTCAAAAAAAAGTCAAAGGTTAACCTTTTAGCTCCACCCATAGCTATTTTTTAACTCCGCCCATTTAGAGGTTTTACGAAAACTCACTCTACTGCTACCAATGAACTCCTCTCCTCTGTTCCGGGGCTAACCTGTGTCCGAGCAGGCTGTGAATTATGGGTAAATAAGAAAAAGCAGTGTATGAAATCACCACTTTGTGTATATGTGTTTCTTTACTTTTTAATTTTCGAAAAGGTGTATTATTACCAGCAGCTACCAGATAGCAAAGACTAGCCTCCAGCCAAATTTTCTAAATCACTCTGAATCACCCTGTACTAGGGGAGACGCACCTCCCGTCAGGCACTGACAGTGACACCAGTCGCCTGTCGAAGAGGATGAGGATGACTGACACCTCATTACTATGCAGATGCCAAGATTAAAAAACGCTCTCTGAATAAGTCTGTTTCTTGTCTGTTTGCAGACACTTGGAATCTTTTTTTTTAACGCTTTACTTTTTTTTCATCTTACTGAAGTTTGAAAAAATATTTAAAAATGTCATGTAATTTTTGACAACGACAGAACCAGCTGAGGGATTTAAAGAAATTTTAAAAAAAACTAGAATTACAAAAAGACCTGTCAAGGTGGCAGAAAAACAGGGAGAGAAAAAAATGATAAGCTTGGATATATAAAGAGTGAAAATGTTACGAACGCTTAGCGATGCTGTATACGTGCACTTGGCTTTCATGTGCCGCAGAGAGGCGATATACAGTCTTATCTGCGCCCGGGTGCTCATGTTCACAACCATTCCCTCATAAAGTCATGTGACCGGACAGAACCAGCGTTAGCACCTGAGATATGGTCGTGTTCCTCGTAGAAAAGGAGAAAAAAAAACTAAAAAAAACATCCGAAACCAGCCACTGTACACCTCAGAGAGTAAATGTCTGTTTTAACATTTCTGTTGGGGAAGAGAGGTGAAAACACAGCACGAAACACTGAAAACGAGAAACTGTCAAATTTTCTTTCCGCTTTTTTCCGAGCGTCGTGCTACAGTAACATTTTTAACGGCGTATTTGTTTCTGTAGGAAGATGTAGTGCTGGAAGACCGTTCTGTAGCTTCAGCGAGAGGGATAATAATATAAAAATATCTCCCCCACTTTGAAGCTTAATGGTTGATGGATGATACAAGCTGTGAAGAAATGGCTCTTTTATGTCTCCTATGGTTTGTAATTGCTGCAGAAAAAGGATACTCAGCTATATTGCTTTAATGGGATTGCTCCTGAACTGGACTCGGGGAGAGGGGTGGGAGTAATCCGATTCTGTCCTGTGTAATTCAGCTCACCGTTTCTGATTGTTCCCCAGATTCTGGTGTCTGTCTGCTGTTGCTCCTGCAAGGAAGGGGGGGGGGCGGGGCAGGTTGGGATGAACTGGGTTTGGTGGGGGGGTGCATAGCGTTTGAGTCTAGTAATGGTGTCCTGGCTTTGCGACTCAAATTGCTGTCATAACCCAGTCAAACAGTATCATTTAAACAGCTTCCCAGGGTGTTGCTTTGAAGCATCCGTCTTCACTCGCGTTGCCACATAGCAGTAGTTGGGTAGTTGGTGCTGGGGGGCTGGGGGGGGGGGTGGGGGGGCTGGGGGGGTTTTGGGGGGGAAGAAGATCATGTGATCTCAGTGCTCCAGTGCACAGCATGCAATATACATGCCATTTCTTCGGGGTTTGGAAAATGTACTGAAACTCCCAGAAGAAGGTGTCTTAGGGAAGGCACAGTGGTTGTGAGATGTATCGAGCTCATTTTAATAACCCTCCAACCCTTAGGGCACAGAGAAACAGTCACAGTCACCCCTTAATCTAAAAACAAATACCACTGCAAGTATTAAATTTCAGAGCCAAGCTGTGATCTTTTTTGTTTGTTTGTTTATCAGAGCAAAATGACATTGAGACTGAGCTTCAAGCCTTACATCAATATGTAGTGACTTATATCTTTACATTAGTAGAGCAAAGCAATGTTTATAGTTTAAGGAAAGAGGTGTGCACCTGTAGCATATTTTGAATTTTTTGAAGGAGCACAACAACATCTTTCAAAAATGTAGTTTAAAGGGGAAAAAAGTATCCTAAGCTTGTTATTTTATTCAATATTTTTATAACCCACCTCTACTTTTCATTAAAATTTATGACTTGCCTACTATCTTCAGTTAGTGTACATACCTGTATATGTGAGTGTAAAATGAAATATAAGGTAAGAGTAGTAATATTTCTTTTCTATAAAAGTGTCTAGATTTCGTGTTTTGACGTCTCCTGCCTGCAAAACTGTTTACCTGAGCACCGTCTCATTTTCCCAAAGGGAGTTTATCAAAAGAAAAGAAAGGGTTTACCCCAGAGAGAATGAGTTTTTTTCCAATTAAAAAAATTGTTTGAAACTATTTCTGGTTCCATTTCTGTCTTCTGAAGTGTAACTTCCAAAAACATTATTGAATTAAATATTTCAAAATTTGTGGATGAATATTTAAAAAACTGATTGACCTACATACTGTAGACATAGTATATTTGAAGTTTTGTTAACTGCTTGTCGTTTCTTGTTTGTTTTTTCTTATTGTTATTTTTAACCTTTTAGAATATTTATATATACATACATGAGTGATAGACAAAAAATTAAGACTTAAATAATTCAAACAAACATGTAATTGAAGGTCTTTTAAAATTTTAATTGTTTAACATTCAAATGACCTTCCCTGTAATGGAGCAAGACAGTCATTCCAGAGGCCTGAAATGAATGTATGGATTTAATTATGATTCAGTTCAGATTTGCCTAATGATTGAAATAATGCCTCACGTATGAATATTTTTACATACATTTTTTATATGTAATGTGTCTCTCTCTCTATATATATATATATAAAATTTTAACTTTTTTATTTTTTTTTTGTTTTGTTTTTCTATAGCATATAAAAAAAGAATATTTACTCAAGCTATTCGGGGGATCTGACAGGCACAACAGCAGTTGCCCCACGGAGAGCTGAGCCTGATTTATGAGGCTTGACCGCCACGCCGCGCTGCTACCTGTGACATCACCGCAATCTGTCACAATAAGACACAGCGGCGGCTCCAAAACGGCTCTCTAATGGCGGCGTGTTGAAATCAGCGGGGCGGAATCTTTCTTTTTCGCCGCCACCGCCACGGCGACGCGGCACCGTGGAATGGCGAGCGGACGTCCGGCAAAAAGTGCTCTCGCCGCCTTTTGGGCCGCCGGTTATTTTACTCTGGAAAACCTGGGTCTGGGTGACAGAGCAAATATTATTTTATTTGCACCCCCCTGCCCCCCCACCACACACACACACACACACACACACCACACACGCACACAGACCACACGCACATGCGCACACACACACACACACACACACACGCACCACACACACACACACACACACACACACACACCACACGCACACACACACACACACACACACACACACACACACCACACGCACCACACGCACATGCGCACACACGCACCACACACACACACACCACACGCACATGCGCACACACACACACACACACACACACACACCACACGCACACACACACACACACACACACACATACACACACACACACACACACACACACACACACACGGTGCAATGTTGTGTGGGCGTATGATGACTCAGCAGGGGGCCTAGATTGAGGAAATGTGTGAGAGTCGCAGACGTCTTTATCAGAGCCCCCCGGATCAGCGGCTGGGCCTTAACGCCATTTCTGTGGAGTGGGTGCAATAGCGGGCGGAGCGTTAGGTCTCTGGCCTCTGCCCGTGGGCGTGGTCGCTTTGTTTAGCCCCTGCTTCTCCAAAAATAACTGTCTGAACAAGACTCACAGGATATGTGCTACTGAAGACCTCTGTGAGTATGGAGACTGTGGTGAGTGTGGTTAGTATTAGATCACAGGGAGTATAGAGACTGTGTTGAGTGTGGTTAGTATTAGATCACAGGGAGTATAGAGACTGTGTTGAGTGTGGTTAGTATTAGATCACAGGGAGTATAGAGACTGTGTTGAGTGTGGTTAGTATTAGCTCACTGTGAGTATAGAGACTGTGTTGAGTGTGGTTAGTATTAGATCACAGGGAGTATAGAGACTGTGTTGAGTGTGGTTAGTATTAGATCACTGTGAGTATAGAGACTGTGTTGAGTGTGGTTAGTATTAGATCACAGGGAGTATAGAGACTGTGTTGAGTGTGGTTAGTATTAGATCACCGTCGGTGTAGAGACTGTGTTGAGCGTGGTTAGTATTAGCTCACTGTGAGTATAGAGACTGTGTTGAGTGTGGTTAGTATTAGCTCACTGTGGGTGTAGAGACTGTGTTGAGTGTGGTTAGTATTAGATCACAGGGAGTATAGAGACTGTGTTGAGTGTGGTTAGTATTAGATCACAGGGAGTATAGAGACTGTGTTGAGTGTGGTTAGTATTAGATCACTGTGGGTGTAGAGACAGTGTTGAGTGTGGTTAGTATTAGATCACTGTGGGTGTAGAGACAGTGTTGAGTGTGGTTAGTATTAGATCACTGAATATATAGACTGTGTTGAGTGTGGTTAGTATTAGATCACTGAATATATAGACTGTGTTGAGTACCAGTGGGCGGGGTCGTTTAACCCCTGCATGGCCTATATTGGTGCCGTACCTGTGTATGAGAGCTTACCTGGGGCTTTGGGGAGGGGGTGGGGCACACACACAGTCTAACACCCCGCTCCCTCGCCGCACTCCCTCTCTCGATTCATACACTTCTCTCTCTCTCTTCTCTCGCTCTCCTCCTCTCCCTCTCTTCTCTCGCCCTCCTCCTCCTCCTCTCTCTCTCTTCTCTCGCCCTCCTCCTCGCTCTCTCTCTTCTCTCGCCCTCCTCCTCCTCTCTCTCTCTCTTCTCTCGCCCTCCTCCTAATGAGCGTGAAAAGCCATCCGGCTGAGCGACGTCCGGAAGGTTCTCTGCCGGTCCATTTTGGCTGATTGCAGATGGGCTCGCGCCGCGGCGGCTTTTCGCGGCTAATTGAAATTTAATGAAGAGGGAGGAAGAGGCCGGTGGGGGGTGGGGGGGTTGGGTGTTGGGGGGTGGATGCCAAGCTGGACTCTCTGCTCTGTACCAGCAAAAGAGCCAAATTGAAAAGTCTCCTCTCTCGTTTGCCCTTACATAGTCGAGGATTTTTGGGGGCGGTGAGTGCTCTGAGATTGGGGGGGGGGGGGGGGGGGGGGTGGGATGCGGGGGTTGTCACAACTTCAGCTCTCGTCGAAGAGTTCCACAGCTCGACTCTCTAGTTTTATTAGCTTACCTGCCAGTTACAGCACAGTCATTTGGTTCACTATGCAGACCCTGTGACTCTGCCTGCTTAAAAACTTGAATTACACAAAGGCTTTCCCTCAAACAGGGTTTGTGAAACTGGGAATTTAACACAGACACATAGGGTCCCCGCTAAGGAGCCCACACTCCCCACAGACACAGACTCCCCTTGTTTTTTCAGTGTTGTTTGTGTGGTCTAGAAGCGTACAGCACTGCTGTGTGTTCAGTATTGGTTGTATGGTCTAGTAGCACACTGTGTTCTGCTGTGTGTTCAGCATTGGTTATATGGTCTAGTAGCACACAGTGTTCAGTACTGGTTGTATGGTATAGTGGCATGTAGTGTTCAGTACTGGTTGTATGGTCTAGTAGCACACAGTGTTCAGTACTGGTTGTATGGTCTAGTGGCATGCAGTGTTCAGTACTGGTTGTATGGTCTAGTAGCACACAGTGTTCAGTACTGGTTGTATGGTCTAGTAGCACACAGTGTACTGCTGTGTGTTCAGTACTGGTAGTATGATCTGTTAGCACACAGTGTACTGCTGTGTGTTCAGTACTGGCTGTATGATTTAGTAGCACACAGTGTTCAGTACTGGGTCGTGTGCAGGAGCTTTTCTCTTCGACAGCTGCATCCTCAACACACCCTCACAACCGAGCCAGGATTCCAGGGGAGGGCGGCGCCATTTCACAGCCTCGTACCCTTTCGCAAAAGACAACAAAAACGTCACCAAAGATTGAGTCATACATATGGAAATTTCCGCTGCACAAAAAGAAGAAAAGAAAGCGTTTCAAAAGAGAAGCAGCACGGCGCCCGATTTGGCCTGTTTCTTTGACACCCAGCAGTGTTGAAATTATCCCATTTTTTAAAAGTAAAATGCATCTGCCGCGTCTTTCCGTGGAATTTCGCGACTGAGGGAGCAGTTCAGGGAGAGGGAAAGTTTGTCTGACGCTGCAGGGGGGATGTGGGAAAAAAAGAGGTGATTCAGTAGACAGAGAAAATAAAGGAAACAAACGAAGCAGGAGATAACAAAAAAAAAAATGTCATGGAAACGAACAATAAAAAAAAGGGAAAGGAGGTAGATAAGACTAATGCCCCTGGGGGGGAGGAGTGTTATTTTAGGGGAATGTTGACAAATTACCTGCTGACTTTTCTTTGCAGTCTTATTGCTCTGCGTTCGTGTGGAAAGCGATCGGATTAGTGGATTCACCTCGTGCACGCGGCAACGGCGGTGGAGCGCGGGTGACATACGCACACCCGGGTCAGAGGAGAGCTCTGGACCGCGGGTAGCAGATTCAAGGGCAGGCACCTTGGCCGTGGCTCAAAGCTGAGCGTGCTTTTGGAGCCAAGCGTCAATTGCAGAGAGAGAGTTTACGCTGGACACGGGTGTGGTGTGGGAGTACGGGTACACAGAACACATTACGTCACATTACAGGCATTTAGCAGACACCCGTATCCAGAGCGACTTGCACAACTTTTACACAGCATTTGCATTGCATCCGTTTATACAGCTGGATATATACTGAAGCGATGCAGGCTAAGTGCCTTGCTCAAGGGTACAATGGCAGTGTCCTACCCGGCAATCGAACTTGCAACCTTTAGGTCACAAGACCAGTTCCTTGCTCATTATGTTACACTGGCGCCCAAACACTGAGATGCGCTTGGCTAGGAGCATCGTGGAGATTGGAGGAAGGCTAGGGTACATGCTATATATGAGCATCTCAGATTGGCATCGGCCGTGAAATCATCTGGCAACAGTGTCATACCAAAAGATGTGTACTGAATTTGCACACGCACAGCCCTAAAACACAAACAGCACACCCACACACACCCCGGACAGGCACACACACACAAAAGCATGCGCCACAGTACACCCATTCAGAAAAGCATGTTGTTTTGTCTGCATATGCAAAACATTACAGAAAAATGTAGTGTGAGACAAACTAAAGCCCCCAGTGCCCCTCCCAAACCCTTATAGTCGTTGGGAAGCATCGGAGCTGCTCTTTTCCTGCTTTACCTTGCTCATTCAGACCAGAGGAAGTGGCAGGGCATTTTGGTAATGTTTCTTGTCTTTTTTTCCCCCTCCGAGCCAGTGGCCACAAATACATACAGTGCTGTATGTAAATGTTAGTGTCAATCTGTAAACACAGACATCTGCGAATGTGCTGCGAGTTGGTTACAATATGATTTGGCAGGGCCTTGTTTTCCCAACCAATCAGAGTGCATTTGTTTGTTCTTCTGTCAGCCAAACTTCAGCCAGACTGTTGGATTTTTTTTTTTGTTCAGTTTCTTTTTTTTTTGCAGGAATTTGACAGGAAGGTGTTTTGAAAAGCTGGCAATATTATTTTGTAGACTCTGATTTTGCCTTAGCCTACATGACACAACTGACTGGCTTGATTCCTGCTAACATTAGCCAGCTGTCTTGATACCGCTAGCTGTCTGGCTAGTGCAATGAAGTAACAAAAAGGCAAACTGATAGTAGCACCAAGCTTCAGCTGTCAAAACCAGCTGAGGGTGTCTCCATGTTGCTACTCTCTCTCTCTCTCTCTCTCTGTCTCTCTCTCTCTCTCTCTCTCTCTGTCTCTGTCTCTCTCTCTCTCTCTCTTTCTCTCTGTCTCTACAAAAGTGGCCCTTTTCTATGACATGTGGTGACACAGAAAGGTCAGAGGTCAATGGTGTGGTTTCTCAGGGTTACCGTAGGGACCGGGTGACGGACAGGGGGAAGGGGGAGGAGCCGAGGGGACTCGAGCTCCAGGCTCGGCGGAGGCTAACTGCTGTGTCTGCAGGTAGTCTATTCACTTAACCCCGCTGATTCCACTTTTAATTTGCTCTCAACCCCTGAGAGGTTAATTAACGCGGTAACGATGCAGTCCTAGTCACCGCGTCCTTGGAGAAGGGGGCGGGGAGCTGGGGGGGTGGGGGGAGGGCTGGGCTTCTGCAAGAGAAGTGCAGCCGCGTTACACAAACACACAACTACAATGTGTGGCTGCTGTCTGAGTTACACAAACACACACAACTGCGATGAGAGGCTTCTGTCTGAGTTACACAAACACACACAACTGCGATGTTAGGCTTCTGTCTGAGTTACACAAACACACACAACTGCGATGAGAGGCTTCTGTCTGAGTTACACAAACACACACAACTGCGATGTTAGGCTTCTGTCTGAGTTACACAAACACACACAACTGCGATGTTAGGCTTCTGTCTGAGTTACACAAACACACACAACTGCGATGTTAGGCTTCTGTCTGAGTTACACAAACACACACAACTGCGATGAGCGGCTACTGTCTGAGTTACACAAACACACACATCCGCGATGTGAGGCTTCTGTCTGAGTTACACAAACACACACAGCTGCGATGTTAGGCTTCTGTCTGAGTTACACAAACACACACAGCTGCGATGTTAGGCTACTGTCTGACCAGGAATGACAACCGAGCAACTTACACAGTAAAAGCTGAACTCAACTTATGTAAAAAAAAAAACACAAAAAAAAAACAACAACAAAAAAAGAAATGGGTGTATTAAAGAAATCGCTCTCCGTTTTTACTTTTTTTTTTTGACATTCCAAGATGTATCTGAGGGAAAGGACTGCAACTGTGAGAAAAGTCCCACACAGACTTTCATTTATTTTTATGTTTTCCTGTGAGCGCGATGGTGACTGACACTGGGTGCCAAACAGCCTGGCTCACAGCCCTCCTGCCTCTCTCTCCTCGGCCTCGCTCGCCCGGCCTTAAAAGAGCAGCGGCACACACTCGCATTAGAACGGAGGGGACGCTATCTGTAAGCTATCTGGCTGTTTGCTTTCTTTCTTTTTTTTTGATGGATTTTTGTTGGGTAAAATATCCAGATTAATTGGTAACATACCCACAAATGTGAGTTTAACCAACAGTGCACTACTTCTTCAACCAGCAGGTTATGGAGCTAATGACCATGTGTGCAGTAGCTGGTGCTGGTGTGTGAGTGTGAGTGTGTGTGTGTGTGTGTGGGCGTGCATGTGTTCATGAATGCATACGTGCGTGCGTGCGTGCGCGTGCGTGTATGTATGTGTGTGTGTGTGTTTGTGTGTGTATGTGTGCGCGTGCGTATGTGTGTGCGTGTGTGTGTGTGTGCGTGTGTGTGCATGCGTGTTTTTGTGTGCGTGTGTGTATGTGCGTGCGTGTGTGTGTATGTGCGTGCGTGTTTGTGTGTGTATGTGCGTGCGTGTTTGTGTGTGAATGTGTGTACGTGTGTGTGTTTGCGTGTGCGTGTGTGTGTGTGTATGTGCGTCCGTGTTTGTGTGTGTGTGTGTACGTGTGTGTGTGTGCACCATTAGCCTGTCCCAGCGCTCAGGGCCAGTGCAGCTCCTCTCAGTAGCCGCCTCGCTGAGCCTGTTGCCCCAGTAACTCACTGTACACCCCAGCTCCTCAGGTTTTTACGCCACTACCTCAGCGTGTGGCTCGGACAGCTCGGTGTGAATCCCTGTGATTGGCCGAGCTCCCCGCTCGCCCGGCGCACGCTCGGCGCGGTCGGCGGGTCTCTGCGCTCGGTTGCCGCGGAGCTGTAGAGGTGAGCGTTCTCCCGCCACGCGCGGGCATGCTTCCGCGCGGCTCTGGCGGGAGAGTGAGTGGCAGCCCGGCGCGATCAGGTGGCGGCCTGCGGAGGCCTCCGCGCGTTAAACCCCACCGCCGGCGTCTGCGCTCACTCGCACCCCCCCCCAAACCCCCCCGCCCCAGACTCACCTTCTGGCCCCCGCCATTCCACAAACGCTACTTTTTCACTTTTTTTTTTTTGATCATTTGGTTTTGCTTTTTTTTAAGCTGATAAGGACAGGGGGAAATGTGTATGAAGTCAGATTTATCTCCCAGGCATTCTGCAGAGCATGAAAGGTGACATTGGATGCAGAGACCCCCCCCCCCCCCCCCACCCCCACCCATAGCATGTGCCTTCACCCTTTTAGTGTTTTCCTTCTTTTTTCTCTTTTCACTGTGGATTTTGAATGGTGTGGGGGGAGGGGAGGGGGGGGGGGGGTGTACGTTCCCCCAGTTGATAGCCAGGTGATAAGATCTTCATCCAAACTTCCTGGCGTTTTTCGACGTCGCAGTCACAAAGGAGGTTAAATTTAGCTTCCTTTCCCATTCTCCCTTCCTCCCTCCTTTCTCTCCTTTCCCCCCTTCCCCTCCGCCCCCGCCGCCACCCCGTCTTTCAGCACGGCGGATTTCGCGCGATACGCGACCGCGTGCGGGCGCGCGGGGGGGTGGGGGTGGGGGGGGGGGGCGGGTTGAGGAAGCCTCTCTGCAGATAATGAGGACCGCCGCTGCATAGGAGCCCATTTGTTCCCTGTAATATGTCATTGTCCAATCACGGCGTCCTCCAGAGCGATCGGCGTATTTCCGCGCGCGGCGAGTGCAGCTGGACCACAATCAGGGCCGCTCCGACGAGCAGCAGTCTGTCTCTGAATCAGAGCTAATTAAAACGGGGGGCGCCGCACGCAGGGCTGCGATTGGCCGCCTCGCCTCGCCACGCCACGCCCTGCAGCTGGGGCCCCCATACGGCACGCCGGCAGCCTCCTGAAAAGGATGCCGCGGCGGTGCGAAGAATGACAAGTTCGGAGTTATTTACAAATCTCAAATCGATGCGGTTTTGTTAGAGCCGAAAAACCCACCGGGCTCTCTCTCAAAAAAAGAAAAAACATTTTCCACGGCACAAAGGAGAAAAAAAAACGCTTCCTTCCCCGCTTTCCAAAGAAGGGGGCTGAAAGAAAGGAGAGAAGAAGTGAAAAGGAGAGAGAGAGAGAGAGAGAGAGAGAGAGGAGAGAGCGATCGCGACCTCGCGCCTCCTCAGACTGCAGCCATATTCAGCGTGTCGGCGTCCCACTGCCAGCCTCATTATCCACACTTTCAAAAAATGTCACTTTCACAAATTTCAATTACCTCTCTTCATGCCCTCGTGAAAACACGCGCACTGTGTGTGCGTGCAGGCGCACACGCGCGCACACACACACACACGCATGCACGCACGCACGCACATGCAGGCACACACACACACGCAAGTGTTCGCACACACGCACACACACACGCGCACACACACACACGCACACGCATGCACGCACGCACGCACGCACACACACGCATGCACGCACACACACACGCATGCGTTCGCACACACGCGCATGCACGCACGCACACTCACACACACACATGCACACTCACACACACATGCACACACTCACACACGCACACACACACACGTACACGCACGCACACAAACACACACACGCACACAAACACACACATGTACATGCACGCACACAAACACACACTCATGCACACACACACATGCATGCACACACACACACACACACATGCACACACACGTTCGCACACTCGCATGTCCCCATTTCGGCACCCAGACGATGTTGGGAGACCATTTGCGGATGGAAGTGAATTTAAAATGCCACGGTCAAGAAATGAACCATCAAAAATAGCCTCTCGTTTACTCAAGCTCTCTCTCTCTTCCCCTTCCTCCCTCTCTCTCTCTCTCTCCCCCTCTCTCTGCCTCTCTATCTCTCTCTCACACACACAGATACATAGACACACATACACACAGACACTCTCTGAAAATTGAACAAAAAGCATGATGTGATTTGGTGCAATAGAGAAGAGCAATTTCAGCCATGCCTGGTCATTAATAAAAATACATCGACGATGCCCGTCGGAAACAATCCGAGGGTGTAAGCGGGACAGTTGTTGAGTGGATCCATTATCGGGCTGAAATGGTGTTTCGGGTGGTACGGTGTGAGAGAGAGAGAGAGAAACAGAGAGAGAGAGAGCAGGCGCTAGGAAGATAGGACCACAAGTCAAATCTTAGAGCATCTCTGTGAATGAGTTTTCTCCAGCTCAGACGGACTCGTGTCAGCGTGCTACTGAGATAAGAGGTCTGTGTGTGTGTGTGTGTGTGTGTGTGTGTGAGAGAGAGAGAGAGAGAGAACGAGCCTTTCTCAGTGCAATTCCTCCTGTCAGGGGAACGCTGGGAATGGGTGGCTTTTCCACATGACAGAGGGGAAACCGCGAAAAGAGAGGGAGATGAGTGTGTGTGTGTCTGTGTGTGTGTGTGTGTGTACACGTGTGTGTGTGTGTGTGTGTGTGTGTGTGTGTAAAACACAGAGAGAGAGAGAGAGAGAATGTCTTTAAAAGCTCTTAAGGGGGGGAGAGATGTTACACAAACGCAATGTGACTGCTCTCATCACAGGAGACACAAATGCATCTACTGTGTCCTTCAGAGACTCCTGGCTAACAGCGGTGCTGCCAAAGAGTCAAAACCCCAGAGGGACTTTTCGGAGGGAGAGAGAGAGAGAAAGAGAAGGGGGTAGATGGATTGAGGGGGAGAGAGAGAGAGGGAGAAAGAGAGAGAGAGAGAGAGTGAGAGGGAGAGAGAGAGAGAGAGGGAATCTGCTCCACAGATCAGACAGCAGCTCAAAGTCAAAGCGAACCGTGAGCTCTCCCCTCGCGCGGCCGTCTCTCGCTGCTGCCGCTCCCGCCAACCCCGCCAACCCCGCCAACCCCGCCGATCCGTCTCCGCCGCCCCGCCTCCGCCAGCCCGGCTCCTCCGCGCGCTGCTGTGGCGCTGTCACCGCTCTCCACTGAGCACCTGGAAGCGCGAGCGAGAGTGCGAGAGAGAGGGAGCGAGAGAGAGAGAGAGAGAGAGAGAGAGAGAGAGGGAGCGAGAGAGAGAGAGAGAGAGAGAGAGGGAGCGAGAGAGAGAGAGAGAGAGCGAGAGAGTGCGAGAGAGAGAGGGAGCGAGAGAGAGAGTGCGAGAGAGAGAGGGAGCGAGAGAGAGAGAGAGAGGGAGCGAGAGAGAGAGGGAGAGAGAGAATTCAGCAGCGCTGCAGACGCACAGCATGCACGCCCCTGAGCACATGGGCACGTGTGGAGCCTGAGTCCGTGTGTGTACCCCTTCCTTTCTGACGGACAGAAGCAGAAGCAATGCCGGGGATGTACAGCTCTCGCGGATGAGTGAAATAAAGTAGAACAAGCCTCCAAGAGCGAGAGAGATAGCGAAAGAGAGAGAGAGAGAGAGCGCGCGGAGCATGGAGACAAAGACAGGTGAGCGCTTTCAGCTGCGTGGACCTGGTGCTGTTTCCCGGTGTGCTGGGGTAAAACCTCTGAGCAGCTGACTTTGTGTGGGTGATTTTGGAAAGTTGGAGAACTTGGTCAGTCTGTATTAACGCTGTACGTCACGCGGTGTCAGGGTCCTGTCCGGTAGAAAGCCTGCTCCTGAGTGGTGCGGTTTTGGTCGATTTTGGAGGAGCGCTTCTCAGTTTATGGCATTTTCAGTTTCGTTGCGGTGAATTGGGCAATTGTGAAAAAAACTAGTTAATGTTCAGGTGCGTAAAAAAACAAAAAAATTAGTGCGCACACAGCGACATCTTTGAGTCTCTTATTTAATTTATTTTATTTGTTTAAATTATGAACTTATTATTGCAAAAATGTATTCCATGAATTTCATTTTCCAGAAGCTTTGATTCTCAGGTGTTTATGAGAACATATGGTAGATTGGGCTGTGAAAATATCCATGTTTTCTTTGAGTGAGTGTACTGCTCTGATAACAATTAGGCAGAAGGAGTTTAAAGTATTTAACAAATATCACATTAAGCTTGCCAATTTAATATTTCCATGTGCATACATACGCATACGCGAAATATTTATTACGACCTAGATAAAATGATAGTCGTTGGTGTATAAAATTGTGTATGAATGCTTATTGTGCTGAGCATTTTAATATGACATTCTTACACATGAGTGTTTTTCGTTGTTTGGAAAGAGTAGGCCTAAGAGAGTGGGCGACAGTGTGTAATGCTGGGGGTTGCAAGGAAGTGTTGTCCTGGTTTTATCGCCGGTGATGTCTGGAAGAGCAGAAACATTAGCAGTCTGTTGCCTCTCCTGACCAGCTCTATTTGAATGATTTATTGTGTTATTTTCTCCAGACAATGATCTCTGATTTATAATTACACACAGAATATGCAGGAGTAAGTGGTTTACTGTATTCAGTGTGCATATGCTGGTCTTACAAGGGTTGAATGAATGTGTGCGTCTCTGTATAGCAGTCGTGTGTTTGTATTTCACATGTCGTATGTTTGTATGTGTGCATGGGTGTTTGCATGCGTGTGAACGCATTTATATGCATGCGTCTGCATGTTTCTGGTTGTGTATGTATGTGTCAGCATGTATGTTTACTTTTGTGCATACCATATGTTTGTGTCTGAATGTGTTTGAAGTGTGTGCATGTCTGCATGCATTTGTGTGTGTATGTGTGTTTACATTTGTGCTTACCGTATGTTTGTGTGTGCACGGATATGTGTGTGTGCATGTGCAGGTATTTGCTTATATATCTTTATGTGTGTTTATGTGTGTGTGTATGTGTGTGTGCGTGCGTGCGTGAGAGCATGTGTGTTTATGTTTGTGCATACCGTGTGTTACTGTGGATATGTTTATGTGTGTGTTGTAAATTTTTTTTATATCCTTTGTAAATTCTGAAGAGAATGATGCAAAGACACGTCACTGTTGAGAAATTGCACTCCACAGTATTTTGAACCACAAGTGTGTGTGTGTGTGTGTGTGTATGTGCATCTGTATGTGTGCTTGTGTGTGGGTGTGTGCACATCTGTGTGTGTGTGTGCGTGTACATGTCTATGTGTTCATGTGTTTGTGCGAGTTTGTTTGTTTGACCCTTGTAGACATATCTCTAGTGGAGGCAGATTTCAGGGGTGAATTGATCTCACTGTGTCTAAACTTTTTATGGTCACCATAATGTCCACTGGCTTTACTGGAATGTGCATGCCACCTATCATTAATATGTATTTAGGCTAATATCGCATAGCGGCTACTAGCCATTAAGTAATATAAAATGTGTATAATTCATATGGATTAGCATATAGTTTTATAACATTTTAATTTACTATGAATAAGTAAATCAATGTCTGTGCGAGCCTGCTGCTGTAACCTCGAGCCAGGAATTAGTATAAATCTTTAGATTTAATATGAAAAACTAGTGAAAAAAAATAAT
>NC_049209.1:34246804-34274304 GCF_013347855.1 Anguilla anguilla
GGAGAGTAAAGAAGGAGACAGAAAAAAGTAGGACAGTTTTGTTTCCTTTGCGACAGATAAGAATGGATCATGCGCATGAAGGCGCACACTTCAAAGGCAGATGTATGGGGCTAGAAATTATAATTAGCAGATTTTTAGAACCTACATCTGTTTGCAGCCAACAGCTGATTTCTGGAAAGCAAAATCCTAATGTGATTCTGTATGCTGCTGGCCTAAAGCCCAGTTTGCAGTTCCTAACCAGTAAACTGGCATGGGATTATGAATCCCAGGAGGAGAGGAAGACTTCACCGGGTCCCAAAGGGACCTTCAAGTGGAGAATAAAACTCACAAAGTGAACTTCAACAGGAGGAAAAAAATGCAATGGGACCAAAAAAGGGAACTCCGAGAGGAGAAGAAAACTCAGCAGACCACAAAGGGAAAAAGAAACACAATAGAGCCACAAAGGTTTCTTCAAGAGAAGAAAATGCACTGTTACCAAAAAAAAAACTTGTCCAGGAGAAGGAAATGCAACAGGACCACAAAAGGGAACTTCAAGGGGTGAAGAAAACTCATTTTGACCAGAAAGGGGACTTCAAGGGGAGAATAATACTGAATGGGACCACAAAGGGAACTTCAAGGGAGGAAAGGGAGGCACCACAGGCCCCTGACTGGCTATTGCCATTATCAAGCCAACCTGTAGAAACTCGATTGGACCTCCATTTCATCAGCCGTTCAGCATCGTTCAAGCCGGACGTGTTTCATTTCACCCGTTCAGTGCTGACAGGTCATCCCCCTGAGTCTGGTGCAAGAAGAAGAAAAAAAAATAACTCTCCACAGCTGTCAGGCACAGTGGACAATGGCAATTTTTATTGCGCCAAATTGCATTGTATCCGTGCCAAGAGTTGTACTTGACTGTGCGCAGAAACCGTTTATATCTATCCACAGACTCCCCCTTTCATCCACAGCCTCCTCTTTCTTGGCTCCACATGTACACTTGGCGTGTTGTACGGGAACTGATAGAGAATTTGGGATTCAATACGCGTGCTAGCCGAAATCCTGTCATGATCGGTTAACCTCCCTTTTACATCAGCCAGTCAGATTCCAATGACCTTGGCATGAAGACTGGCTCGAGAATCTGGCTTGATAAAATGGAGGGACCAAGTATAGATACATAAATATTAACTGTGGCCTAACTAAACTTTTTAATCAAAAAGACTATGACTAGTATAAGTTCTTTATAGGAAATGGATTCTGTGCAGGTAGTAAGTTTTTCACAATGTTCCGATTTAAGAGTGTGAAATAGGAGTAACCGTTTAAAAATATACATCTAGCGTGTTCAGACTCCTTGCTTTTAAATTACATTAATTGTTATTCTTGATATTTACTTGTAAATAAAGTGTAGACACTTTCTGACCAAGCCGATATACCAGTAGGCAGAAATTAAAACTGTATAAGCTTGTGCTCTGTGTATTATCGAACGGTTGAAAAATTGCCATACTGCAATCTATATACAAACAGTAAAATTGACCCTTGTGATAAAGCATGACATATTGTGCTGTTCAGCAAAAGGCGGAATCTGCTGAATTATCTAAATTCTGTTAATTAATTCTCAAAATTAATTTTTCTTGAAGTAATGCTTAATTAAATTCTTTCTAATAGTGTGTATATATAGATGTGTGTGTGTGTATATGTGTGTGTGTGTCTGTATGGATATGTACACACAGTATATAAGCTCTTGGAGCATGACAAGTTAAATGTTTCACTCAACAAGGCGGGACTAATGCCAGCGCACGATTGGCTGGGCGCTCGCTGGAGCTGTTAGATCCGTGACTGCTGCGTACGTGACCTTGATCACCGCGGCGGTGCCCGGGTGCCGCGGCTGTCATGTGCTGTCTGTCAGTCTGTCAGTCAGGGACAGGTACCCTCACGCTCACGCACACGGGGCCTCTAAGTGACACAGGTGAGTGGAGGCTGAGGTGAGCTTCCCTCCCCTCAGTTCAGCATGAAGCGCTTTGTGAAAAATGAATGCCTTAAACGCATTCAGGTATTATTATTATTATTATTATTATTATTATTATTATTATTATTATTATTATTATTATTAGGAAGGAATTCTTGCATTTCCAAAAATCCTTTCAGTGAACAGTGAACAGACAGGTCTCCCTTCATTATTATTATTAATATTATTATTATTAAAATTATTATTATTACAATTATTGTTATTGTTGTTATTCTTATTATTATTATTATTATTGTTACAATTATTATTGTTATTGTTGTTATTCTTCTTCCTATTATTATTATTATTACTATTATTGTTATTGTTGTTATTATTATTATTATTATTATTATTATTATTATTATTATTATTATTATTATTAATTCAGTCAGTTGGAAATTTTTGGAACCTCGCTCGAGTTCCTCTGATAGTTTTTTCCTCTCTGTACATGCGTATGCTGGACTGAAAGATGGATGGTCGAGTGTTCTCAGAGTGTCAGAAACATTGTTATTGAACGCAGCGTTTAAGAAGGCTGCTTTTCTCCGAAAGCAAACGACTGAACTGCTTCCTTTTCCCCCGCAAACGAAACAAGACAAAAACAAAACAAAACAATACAAAAAAAAAAAAACATTTATTGTTTTGGGACTATTTCCAGTTCTGAAACGCATGCTACATATTTGTTCTGATGATGATGTTGACAGAAAGACTTCCTCTGAGGCGGGAAACGCTTCTTAATCGAGGTGTTGTGCTGTGTTCCTGTATAGGTTTGCTTCGCTGGATGGTTTGCTTGTTTGATATCAGCACAAGGAGCTCTCCAATCAGAAAGGGGCATATGGGGACTGATGTGCATTCCAGTTAGTGAAGGTGCTCACCATGGCTCGGTCCTATGGTACTGTAACAGGTGGTAACCTCCGTCCTGGTCTCATCGTTGCTTGAATATTATTAGGAGTCAGCAGTGTTGGGACGCAATTGCCCTTGTTCCGCCAGGGACTGGGTTCCCATGGTAACGGACCAGACCCCACTGCCTACCAGTTACAATTATGGTCAGGTGCGGCTCTCATTAATAGGGTCAGGCTCTCTCCTATACTACTGCGTTGACTGTAGGGTGTAAAATAGCCAGTGGCTAACCGGAGAGTGTGTAGCACAGCATTGAGTGGCATGATTGGTTAAGAGCAGAAGAGGGACTTATTAAGATTGTTATGGGCAGGTATAAGGGAGAGATTAATGAGTCTAGTTCAGTAACGGTCGGTCCTCTGAGATGCAACTGTAGGATGAAAATGCAGGGCGTTTATTGTGCCTGGTTATTATTACTCTGGGAAAAACACAGGGTGGAATGCGATGGAAAAACGTCAGTTACATTTGAAATTTGAGTGGGATTCTGAGACCCTTTAAGAAAAGACTGTCAGTGTTATGCTCAGTATCATACCCAGCCCGTAGCACAGCCACGCTGCATTTTTCCATCGAACACCAGTAAAAATCGATCCCTAGCGACATGTCAGGCTTGTTTGACTCTGTCACATTACAATAACTCAAAGACAACCGAGGGAACGCGAGAGCATGGGCTTCATTATGATTCCAGTGAAGAAAAGAAAAAGTGTAAGAATTTCAATAATGCACACGCTCAGACTGACCGTTGCCAACCTATTATCCGTGAAAACCAGAGAGATTGGGGGGGGGCGGTTGCATTCGTCCGTGGAAGAGGGAAAGAGAAAAGCGGAATGCCCCAAGGTTTTAGACCTTCATTTGAAAAAGAGCTGAAAGAGCGGAATGGAATGTTTTTATTTTTATGGATTTGCTAGAGGCTGGGTGAGCACAGACACTAGTGGGGGGGGGGGGCAGGTAACCCACGCACCTGGCCGCTGCACCGCCCCCCTGCCCCCATCGGGAGGGGCCAGGCGGCCGGACTGGGAGGGCTCCCGCGGCGGGAACGCGCGTGACCAGAGCGCGGCGGGCCCCCACGCACCGCCCCCGCACCGCCCCCGCACCGCGGGAAGGGCCGGGATTAGCGCTCCCTGCCGAAATGCAGGGTACCCAGCTGAGGGGAAATAATAGCAATCGTGTCCCGGCTCCAGGCGGTGATGTCACCCTCAGCGTGAGCGTGAGTGTAAGATTCCGCGGGAGAAGGTGACATCGCCCCCCCGCCAGGGCCCGGGGATGAGTCCGCGATTCGTGAGTCGTGTGGGGATTCGCGTGTCACGGTTCGAACCCCCACCCTCCCCGGATCGGCCCTGCCCCCCTCGCTCTGAACGGCCAGGCCCAATACGGGCACTTCCCCCCCCCCCCCCAAACCCATCCGCTCTTTATCCATCTCTTTGTTCTGCTCAGCCCCTTTAGATCAGCGACGACTGAGTGGCCTTTTCTACAGAAACATTTAGACTTCAGCAGCGTCTGCTCAACCTGGTTCTAGTCCTGCGCAGATGTAAATATCAGGGTGAAGGGTTGTTATCCGGGATTAGAGAGCACAGCACTTCAAGCGGGAGAGAGAGAGGTGGCTACAGTCTTGAGGTTTAACATCAAAGCGTTTGGGGTGGGGGGGTGGGGGGGGGGGCAGTGATGTGATCTCCTCTTTTATGCTGAGAAGCGGTAACTTTTTCAAATTAAAACCGGCTCATGCTTTCTTTCACTGTCCTCCTTTTACCATCCTCTGAGGCCATCCTAAGCAAGGGAGAGAGTGTGTGTGTGTGTGTGTGTGTGAGAGAGAGAGAGAGAGAGAGAGTGGGAGAACGAGGGCCGGAGATTCACTGGAGATGAGTTATAATGAATGAAAAAAGGAGGGGAAAAGAATTCCAGGCTTACACATTCAGAGATAATTGAGGTTAAAGGGGACCCCAAATAACCCCATTTTTAGATTCTCAATTTTTTTTTTTTTAAGAAAGGGATTATATAGCGACCTCACCACTCTGTTCATTAGCTGAACGGAATGATAACAAATTCACCTGGACGGCCTTATCTAGGTATGCCCTGAATGTGGGAAGCTGGGCTGGGGGGGAGGGCGGAGTGGGGAGGGAGGGGGGGGGGGGGGTAGGGGAAGCCTGAAATGGGCTGGATTTTAGGCTGCTTGTACATCCTGAGCCAGTGGTAATGCAGGGCCACGAATTTGCAATGTAACCGACTGGGAAGCAGTGCGGCAGAGACAAGCCCACTCTCAGGGATGTGAATCTCAAGTGCGGCGCTTCTGTTGCACACGCCGCTTGACCTTCCGTTATTAAATGGAATAACGTTAACGTGGATGGTAGAAAAACAAGCAAATAAATAATGCAATAAGTACATAAATAAATATATAAAAATAGCTCCGTGTGTTTCTTTTCCTTGACATTCGCGTTACATTCACTTGCCAGACGCTTTTATCTGAAGCGACGTGCACAGTAAGTGCATTCCGAAGAAGGTCTTCCTCATCAATAAGCAGCAAACTGGCGTTGAAGTAAAAAGGTCTGTTTAATTTTTACGGCCTTTGTGTGGAAGGACCGTGCGCAGAGACCAGCCCCGTGGAAGCTGGGGGAGAAAAAGAGGAAGAGGAGGAGAGGAAGGGGGAGAGGAGGGGCGGGCTGGACGTCCGCCTCGACGGCAGTGGTGGCGTTTAGCGGTGGGAACCCTCGCTCGGCGGGGGCCGCCGCGGCTCTGACCGCCAGTTTTGGCTCGCCCTCGATTTTGAGTGACAAAGCTCTTTACACGTAGTCCCAAGCTCTGCGGTCTCCGAAAACAACGGCTCGCGTAAGAGCCGAGAGAAAGAGAGGGAGAAATCCCGCACTTCGTTTTGAGCTCATCGCTCAAAGTTAAAGACAGGCCGCCGTAGGGCTTAGATTGAACAGCCCCCTGAGAGACGGAGAGACTGTTATTTTTCTTCCACACGTTGTCTAAAGTCTCCTCACCTGTTTCGGCGTGTGAAAGGTGTGCCGTGTTAATGGTGAATAAAAGAGGGAGAGAGCGAGAGAGAAAGAGGGCGAGAGAGAGATCTGTCTCTTTCTGTCTGGCTGCACTCCAGATGTTTCTGTGCTCTCTTTTTGCTCTTTCTCGTCTCCTGTCTCTTTCACCCTCTTATTTTTTTCTTTTTCCCCTACCTCTCTCTCTTCTAATTTTTCTCTCTCCTTCTCTCATGCTATCGTTCCTTTGACTTCACACAGCAGAAATCCTGCATTCAGTCTCTTCGGTTAGGGCCTAGGCTAGGAACAGAGGAACAAAAGAGGAAAAGAAGGAAGGAAGGAGGGAGAACAGAGAAAGAGAGAGGCTGGTTAGATGTGTCCACTGCTACTAGCCCATGAGATGCATTTCAGGGTGGAGTGTGGCTGCTCATACTACAGTTGAAGGGTGGGATGTGTGTTGTGTACAGAATATTCTGGAAAATTTGAATTTGCAGTTTTTTGCTGTCTCTCAATTTAAGGATAGTCTCACAGTCTCCTTTTCTTTTAGAGATTGAGGGTTGACGTTTATTATATCTTTATGTGTTATGTGCGTATTTATTTTTCTCAACAGACCTCCAGCTGCAGTGCATTCTCACTTCTATAAATGATACACATCATTAATAGAAGTGTTTATTTCCAGGTTACATTTCCCATTATCAAACAGGCAACACCCTGATTACAGAGGAGGAAAATCCAGGTTCAGAGAGTAAAAATCCCTCCAGAATTTTGTCCCAATTTCAATTAGCACAGTTCTTAAGCCAGGAGGTAGAACTAATTGGTGAAATCAGCTGGCTGAGTTCATGGGTGGAAGAAACACATGGTGACTTTTACTATCTGACCCCTCCTTGATTATTAGCAGTGCATTTTCCTCCATCTTTCCTTCCACCTTCGCAGACGTTGCCAGGCGAGGGGTTCGCATCATGTGACAGAGAGAGCTCTGCATTGCATTCTGGGTACGGAATTTGGCGGAGAAGCCTGGCTGTCAGTCCGGAGATAGTCCGTTTGTCCTGTTTGCTGATGTAATTAGCCCTATAAAATGGAAATGACAGTGGACACTCAGCCAGTCAGACCACAACTCAGGAGACTTTCAAAACAAGGGGGGCGGTCAGGCGGGGTGGGGTCAGCTGATGGAAATCCGCATCGACGCTCAAATCCCATTGCTGCAGCGGAATGCATGAAGGCGAATTGATGGTATTTATTCGCACCGGTCTTTGTTTTGCGTTTGAGAAGTTAACGCCGAAGCCGAGAAGGCAGCGGCGCACTGTACAGGACTTACAGTAGCTCGTGAGCTAATTTTGCTTCGGAGGTCCCTGGGTGCTCTCCAGCACGCCCCGCAAACACTGTCACGGAAACTTCTAGTAAGCGCTTTTTTGTTAAGTGACAAAAGGAGGCGCGAGCTCGTTTTCTCACTTAATGAAATAAATTATTAGGGGGCTTCGCGCCGATCCGCGGCTATCATCTGTTCTCGCCGACGGAAAGCCTGTGATTGTCCTCTTCTCCGACGAGGCCCCGTCCGTGTCTAGCCGGTCGATAGCCGTTTGGGATTAGCCCCCCGACTCCTCTCGAGACAGTTCTGGAACTGGTTTTCAAGACTCTGTTCTGAACTTGTGAAGGACAGACGGGACGGAATCATCTAGAGAAACACCGGCCTCCCATTATAATAACACGACGCCAATTTACACTGACCTTTATAAGAAATGCAGCAAAAAATAAATTACAATAGTTTTAAAAATGCCCCGGGGCCTAATTACTTTGAGATTTAATTTTTCTTAATTGCTTTTGGCCATTTTAAGGAATTTTTGGTTCCTTTTTTTTCCTTCTTTGTAATTAACGTGTCTTTAAAATGTTATTCCCTCCAGTAGACTCATTACACCCCCCCTCGCCCCCCCTCCCTCCCCACCCAGCAGCACCACCTCACACCCGTACCCTGATAGAAATTTTGGGAATACGTGGGGACTGTAGTGAGAGGGGCGGGGTGGACAGTAGGCCGCGTTGGCGGCCGGACAGCACCGCTCGTCTGTTCCGCGCTTTCCTTCTGTGCCGTACACCTGGCCGCCCCTCTGTTACTCACCTCTCTTCCGCCAGCGACCCACGATGCACCTCTCCACGCCGCGTCCGTCCGCCGCGTGCTCTACCGGACGGAGGCACTGACCTTTCCCATCTCTCGCGCTCCGTTCGCTTTTAGCTCAGCTGACACGCGCCCCCCCCCCCCCTCCCAGCAGAAGCTCGCAGATGATTGGCCGGGCCCGCGCGCTCTCGCTCGGAAATGCGACCGAAGCGGAAGCCGCGGCGCTCGGCTGAGTGGAGAATTATCCGCTAGCCCACGCGGCGCGCGGAACGTCTCGTTTTTTCTGTTGTTTTTTTTTGGGCCCTTTCATTCGCTGTAAATATATACTTTTCTCTTCGGCTCTTTAATCCCCGTATGAATGGAAGCTTCCGGAGAGCGTAATTGACGATGATGAGACATTCGTGTTTTGCCGTGTCAATTCGAGTACTTTGTTTTTCCACTGCGCCCCTCGTACACTTTAATCGTATGAACAACAGGAAGGGGGAAAGAGAGTCCCGACCGCAGGGCTGGAGTGCTTCTGCTCAGACATACCTCCAAATGATTCTTTTTTTGTGAATGTACTTTTTTCCTTTTTTTGTTATTGTGTAGGACTTCAAAGTTGTCCATTTATTTCAGTGTTTCTCAGTAATTAATGCTGATGGTGATATTGCCCCTGGCCTTGCCAGGCCATACCTCCTGCCCGACCCCCATGAATCTTTGTCCTCTGTGACCGTACGCACCTCTACAATGGTAGTGTCCAGCAGTTTGGGGTATCAGCTTGCTGGTGGTATGGTTTTAAAAGCTTGTTCCGTTTAAATTAATGGTAACTGGTGCGGATGAAATGGTGTGTGGGTGTGGAGGTGGGGCATGTCTGATCACTTACCCAAACCCCCCCCCCTCCCCACCCTCCCTCAACCCCCCTGCACTCAAAAGAACACACTGCATTGTTTTCTACTTCATGCATCTTCTGTGATTGTGTGTGTGTGTGTGTGTGTGAGAGAGAGAGAGACAGAGAGAGAGAGAGAGTAACAGTATGTGCAGCAGTAGCCCCACATCATCATTGTTTAACACCCGCTCTCTCCTTCTGCCCCCCCCCCTTCTTCCGCCACTCCCCATTCCTCAGGTCGCCCCCTCCCTCCCACTCCTGCGTCCAGCCTGCTCCCCCCCCGCCCCTCCTCCCCCCCCAGACCCCCTCCACCCCACGCCCCCTACCGTGAGGGAGTGCCAGGTGCCTCTCCTGGACAGCAGCTCCTCCCACCCCATCCTGGAGCCTCACCCCGAAGACCAGTTCTCTCCCAATGCCTATCTGTTCCGCGGCTGTCCTCCCCCGCCACAGCTGCCCCCTACGGGTAAGACATGGCACTGCACCCTAACCTCTCATTCCCTCTCTGTCATGCTCTGTCTCTCTCTCTCCCACTCTGTCTTTCTCTCTGTCTCTCTCGCTCTTTCAAATTAGCTTTATTGGCGTGATATATATATATATATATATATATATATATATTCCTGGGCAAAAAAATGGGCCAAGCCCAAAATGGCTAAATATTAAACTTTTAACTCTTAACCACAAATCATTGGTCAGAAAATTAGCAAGAATTAAACAAATGCACTCCTGAGACCTCCTGTGCCACCATTTGTTCTTTTACTTTTGCTGCAGTGAACTGTTTGGGGAAAAGCTAGAAACAGGGAAATTCACTTATACAGTAGACAAATTAACATAATGTCAAATAAAAGAGTCATGTTTTGTATTTGGTTGCATATCATTTGCATGCCATGACTTCCTGATGTCTGTGACCTATCAACATCATCAGAGTCTGGATATCTTATTTTCAGGTTGTCCTACAAGCGATACAAAAACGCATTTGAATGGATCTCTATGGGAATTTGGGGGTGGGACTAGATTCAGTTGTAAATTATGCTGATACAGCATGGAACACATTTGTTGGCTAAATGGCTTTAAGTCATCAAGGGTCCAAGGTATCAAATGAGCCTCAAACCACCGTGCTGCTGCCAGATATGCAGTAGATAGATTTTTTCCATTGAGTTCAACAGGAAAATGAATCAGGATAAACAATGCTTGTTTAATTCTTGCTAATTTTCTGAGCAATGATTTGTTGTTAAGACCATTAAAAGCTTAATATTTTGCCATTTTGAGCTTGACCCATTTTTTTGCCCATATGTGTGTGTGTGTGTGTGTGTGTATGTGTGTGTGTGTGTATATACATATTGCCAAAGCAAGAGTACAACAAACATAGAATACACGTATAAACAGAATACAACTTTGTGTGTCTGTGCGTGTGTGTGTGTGGTATTTGTGTATATTAGCTTGTGCAATGTCATGTCATGTGTAAATTGGGTGAAACGGTGAATATAACATTTAACAATATCTCACATATTCTCCTGTTTCTTAGCGGCCTGTCTTGCATGGTTATCCTTGTGCTTCACTCTGCTGTATGGGATGAGAGAGCAGATATTTAAAGTGGGGTTGTAGTGTCGTAATCTCAGCGCTAGTTTTTGTATAGGCGGGGGCGGGGGGGGGGGTGGAAGGGGGGCATTTGTCCAGCCAGCCCCGAGATTTTTTGAGCAAGTTTTAGAGTGGTGGGGGACAAGAGCTTATGGCTCTGAGGGGTTATGCTAACACCCACAGCTGCGGTAATCTCCTCATTTAGAAAGGGCTGCCGGGGTGGTTATGTAGAGAAATATAACCGAGGGCAGGGTGCCCGGATGTGCCTGGAATTTATACGTCTGAATGAAACCCTGCGGTGGGGGTGCGGTGGGGGTGGCGGTGTGCGCTGGAAGCACAGCCAGCTGAAGGCCTTCCCGAGGGCTAATCTTAGAATGCGCCTTAACTTCGTTTTCCGAACGTTCGCCGTTTGTCATTTTTATGGGCCTTTTTATGCATCCGAAGGAAGCGCCGCTCCGACGCGCGGCTCGTGTTGAGCTATCTGGCGCTGCGACGCATTCTCAATTAGAGGCCCTTAAAGCCGCGCCAGGCGTTCGGAGGGCTCACGGTGTGACACTGCTGCACACGAAAGAAAAAATCAGACCGATGTACTTTTATTATTAATCATGCATTTTGCTGATATGGGACATAGCGGAATGTACGTGGCCTCGTTAGCTGGTGCTTTCACGTTTGATTCACAGGTGTCGGCTCCTACAGTTGTTCCTGTGAAGGACGTATACTGAACCCGCATTTTCATTGTACACCTCCAGCTGTATGAATAGATATATATAATATGCACAGAAATAAGCACAGCAACAGTTTCTCCATAAGACCTTACCGCACGGTAAGCAGAAAAATATTGTTAAAACATAAAATAAGATACAATAAAATAATTATAAGTATGTTGTGAAGTTTTTAGAAGAGTCCCATGTTCGGTGCTGACCACCTAATCTTATTCTATCATTTCACATACAAATGCAAATCATGAATATATATATATATATATATATATATATATATATATATATATATATACGTATATATATATATATATATATATATATGATTTTTTATTTGTATTTGATATGATAAAATAAGATTAGCCAGTCAGCACCAAACTTTCAACACCAAAAACTTCACAACAGCCTTATAATTATTTGATTTTATACAGTAAAATGCAGAAGTATTCAAACAGCTGTGTCACATTGGTTGTCTTTCTTCTGTATAGATCAAATTTGTATTTCCATATCAAGCAATGACGATGAGGCAAAATTCACAATGCTTGCATTTATCTCATATGGTTTTTAATGGAGAATTTCAAACCCTGGATTTCATGTCTAAGGACTTTTTTTCCAAAAGAAAAGAAAAAAGAAGTCAAGCTGGCCAGGCACTCTGTACGATGGTAATGGCCTTGGGTCCGGCTCTTTGTATGTTCGAGCGTGTCCTTAAATCACATTTAATATTCCGCTAGTGAAATATTAGTGAAAACCCAATGTCAGTTAGGACAACCTGGGGAGCTTTTGTTGCATCAGGCAAGAAGAAGAAAATCCAGATGACTTATATATTATTATCCGGCAATCCTAAAGCTCTGCTTTTTAAGCCACTGCACCAAGAACGATGCTTGTTTTTCTCTTATAATTACCACAGTGTCAGCCCCTGTTATTCAGTGTGCCTCAGCGTGTCTCGCTGTTTATGATTAGTATAAAAGCTTTAGTATCTGGGTTTTTTTTTGTTTTTTTTTTGTGTTATTTTGCTTAACAGCCATTTCACAGCATGTTGTAGGGTAATGGCAAGGAACAGCAGACACGGAGGAAAAAATCTAATTGGGCCGACCTGTTTCTCCTCGAGCTGACACAGAGTATTATATATCTGTCCCTTTCAGAAATTCTCCCACCCTCAAAAAAAAACCTTTCAGTGAACTGAAAATTCATGGTTGATGTACAAGTCCTCGTCCATTATTATTATTATTATTATTATTAGTATACAAAGTTAAATCTATGAAGTCACTACTATTAAATTGATGTTGCATTTATGCATCTAAATTCTTGAGCAGTTTTAAAACTATTGTTTCTGTTTCTGTGTTGGAAATGTAATTTGGGGTCACGGCTAATCAGAGGACAGCCTGTGTGGAGTGATGTTTTTGGATTCTCACGCAGTCTCTGCTGGTGTTTGAGGGTGCCAGTGGTCGATGTTTATCGAGTGTATGATGGTAATTATTAACTAATTAGATTGTGTTGTCGTTAGTTTATTTTCCATTGTATTGGTGCTTCCCTCTTCCTTCAGAACAGTAGTAGTTAATGTCTCCTACAGTCTTGCGCAGGCTTATTAAAAATAAAAAAATGTAAAAAAAAAAATAATTTAAGGTTAAATTTAGGGGTAACATTTTTAGCTACACCATTCTATGGCCGTGGTGCATAATTTTTTGATCACCAATCTCACAACAATGGAGTATTTTAAAGCTAAAAAGGAATCAACTATTTGATGAACTATTTGATAACTTTCAGCCCCTATTTTGAAAACATTTATTTAGTTGTATTGTATTTTTATTGTATTATTAATTTTGTATAATGCTAAGTGTGTGCTATTTTAATGCATATGGCAAATACACGCTACCATTATACATTGAGTGTATATATATATAATTTTTATTTAAATTGTAATATTTTTTGTTAATCTGTGTCATTTTTTTAAATGCCAATAATATGACCATCTAAGCATAATAATATCCAGTAGTATTATTTGTTATACATTCATTTTTATAATTTATTAAATATGTTGCAAATAGATAGTAGAAAAATATGTACAATAAAAAACATAATAAAGTATTTAGCTTTTTCTCTGCACTTATTTCTATATACTGGCTCTCATGAATTGAAACAAAATGGTGAATTATCGATATATCCTCCTAAGACCTGGAAATTCATTTTTGTCCCCTGTAGGGGACATGAGTCTCTGGTCCTAATCACAGGATGCATATATTCTAATCAGCTGAAAGCTACATTCCAATATATCGTCAAAATAATATTAATCCATATTCTCACTGCAACATGTTCTTTTTGTCGTCCAAAAATAATTGACCTATAAATTGTCTTGGCTGAAAGTTCTTCTCTTCTTGAACTGTTCAGTGAAGGCCATTTTCTTTTTGTTGTTTTTTTGGGCGCATGAGGGCTGGTTATATTTGGCTGAAATAGGCTCGATAGCTCTAAACTCCAACTGCCTGGAAGGCCGATGTACTGTTGTATCAAACGCAATAAATGTCCACTCACATTATTTATGGGGGGAAAAAAACCTGAAACTTAAATATTTCCTTGATCTCCCCCTCATATCCATTCCTCACTTAAGTGCATTGCCTAAAATGATTTAAAACCTCTTTTCGAGGTCATAAACTAGATAATTCTAGCATCTGGTCCGTGCGCAAAGATGGATTGTCACACAAGAACCTAGGTTTTTACAATAGTCCTTTCTCATTGTGATCTAAATGGGTAAGGGTGAGATAAATATTGTTTAAAAAAAAAAAAAAAGTTACTTTTGGTGGAATGTATAAAATACCATTAATGTCATTAACTTCTACATTAATCTGCTACGGATCTTTACCAAGGCCTGGAGTTTGAGAGCAATGTGATTATAGCCCTTTTAGAATGACATTACATCACGGGCCTAATTGCTTTACTGTTCTGTAGAGAAACATCAATCACTCCTGCAGTAACCACACACTAAATGAATTCAGCTTCTCCCTGCTTCCACACGGACACTAACATAATTGCTGCCCCACAAAAAAAGGGGGAGATTGAATAAACATTGAGACCAAATTGGAAATCCCCCTGTCTGTGAGCGAGCTATTAGCCAGGTGTGTTTATTTATGTTCTCCATTAGCATTGACAACAAATTTTTCTAACCTTCAATCTTGTCTAACCTAATTTTTCTAACATTCATTAGTATTATTATAATTACCATTTGAATAATATGACTAATATGATCAATATAACCATTGAACTCTTCCTAAAATACAATGAATATGGCATGGAATTTATATATATATATATATATATATATATATATATATATATACATACATATATAGTGTATGTAAATGTGTAAATATATAGTTATATAGTCTGTAAATATATATTCTGTAGGGCAAACAATATATAATGAATAAAATATGAAATAATTAATTTTTTTTTCGTAAATTTTTGTTTAATAACGTTTTCATGTTTTACATAAAAGAGGTTTCTCCAGGAGAGCTGCTCTTCTCGGGTGCCGGTTTTCACAGTGGAGAGCAGAATGTGATTTTGTGCAGTGAGAAAGGTCGGCTGCAGATCAGAGAGTGGCGGGGTATCACCGCGGATGTGCTGTGAAAGTGGTGGGCTGCTCGATGACTCATTTGTGGCTAACCTCGTTTTTACATGGCTGTGAATAGAAAGATCTGTAGTGATACTGATTGTGTCTCTTGGATTTGAACAATATTCTTATTGTGTTTGTATTTTCTCTTGTGCTTGAAAAGCCATGTTCACATACATGATTATCTCAAAATAATAAAAATAATAATAATAAATTGTCATCAGAATCATTGTTTTTTAAATATAATTGCATAGTTTTATATTACTGTTACACAGATTTCTAAAGGAATTTAATTTATACTTTTTTTAAAAATACATAGGAATATTTGCTATATTTATTAACTATTCAAATAATTTCTATTATCCAGGATTAAAATATGTAGAATTTTTTATATCTTATACCTTAAATTAAAAATACATGAGTTAGAGATAAAATTAATTCTTTAACTATTAAATCATTAGATTGTGTTGTTATTATTTTATATACCATTTTGTGGCATGAATAGCCACACAATATTTAGACAGAGCATATTAAATGTATCATTCTCTTAAGTTTTTAATCAATAAATAATAAATATGAAGACCAGAACATTTCTGGTTAATAAAGATTTTTTGTAGCCTTGTAGTTATTTTGTCGTCGTTTGAACTGCTGCCAATCTAGGGTGCTTTTTATTTGATGTAATGTTGACTGCATAACATTGACAAGTAGCTAATGTTTTTAAAATATTAAAATATATCTAAATTGTTTAGTTGCATTCATTCATGTTTGAATAAATCTACCGCTTTGATTGAGATATGCTAAATTCCCTTCTGTATCACCTATGAATATCAGTGTACTAAAAATGGCTTGTGTCTCAATGTGAAAGGTGGTGTCTGGTGAGACTTTTCACAGTCTGAGTGTGAATCTGTAGGGTTACATGGGCATGTAAAGCTGAAGGTCTTGAATCCAGATCTGCAGTGTGTGCTCATATATTTTCACAATCATCCCCAGGCACGTGCACACACACACACACGCACACACACACACACACACACACACACACAGGCACCCATACATACATACACATGTGCAGGCACACACACATGCACACACACACTCACACACACATACTTACACTGGCACTCACAAATGCATGAGTGCACACACACGCACATGCGCACACACACACACACACTCTCACACACTCACACACACACAGACCTGTTCTTTTGATCTGCTGCTGGGTAAACACAGTGCATGAAATGGATCTTCTGCCCAGGAATTCAAATCACTGGGGCGGAAAGTTGATGCACAGTGACAAAATGACAGCGAGTAACTGTGGAGAAATGTGTCTGCCACTCTGAGCATTAATCTTCATAGCGCTGTAATTCTCAGACCGTGTTGGGCTGTATTCTGTAATGTGTGGGAGAGAGAGCTCTCTGGAAACAGGAAAATGTCTGTTTATTGGCTGATATATAGGCTTGAAACACAGCTGTGTGTATGCGTGTGTGTGCGTGTGTGTGTTTTGTGTTTGTGTGTGTGTAATTGCATGCATGCATGTATGTGGTTTTAATATAATTAAATAAATAAGCAATCATCATAATATTTTTGCTGTCGTTATCATTTGTCAGTGTGCTAGTTAGATAATAATAATAATAATAATAATAATAATAATAATAATACAAAAGTGTATTGTGTGTTTAAATATCTAATGTAATGTTTAATTTTTATTTTTATTTAAATCATAATCGTAATATATCTTATTATTTAGCCATAATATATGCATGTATTATTATTATTATTATTATTATTATTATTATTATTATTATTATTATTATTATTATTATTATTATTGTGTGCAATATAACATGCTTGTTGTCACACTGTGTACAGGTGAGACACATGACTGGCATTTCTGAGACCTCTTCAATAAAAAGATTTTCCATTGTATACATTAATATTTAATTAATAAGAATGTGAAATATTTTAGTCACTCATGTATTGATGCTAGGTAGTCATATAACTGAACTATTGTCTTGTATTTTATTTATTTAAATATATGTTTGCAGTAAGGCAAGGACACCAATAGTCTGATTCGTGAGGCTCCAATCACCATAGATTAGCCACGCATCTATAATCCCCGTAAAGCACTACGACAAAGATCTATCACTGGCGGTTGGTCACACCTGGCCACATCTTTTCACAATCAGCACACTGGTCGATAAATTACTCGGTCTGTGGTGCACCCTTCGCACCTTGTTTTTCTTTTTTTATTTTTTATTTTTTTTGGACCGGAGCACCTGTTTCGGCTTGGAACCCAGGTTTTTTTTGTGTTTTTTTTTGCAAAAAATAAAATATATTAAAAATTTACGATTCTCGCAGAAAGAATTGGCCATAGTGACAGCTGGTGTTCTTTTTTAAAATGCTAATATGGAGGTGTGACTGGGTTTCTGTCCAATAGGGTACATTTCTTTTTATCAGTGCGGTTCATTGTTGTCACAGTTTCGCGCACCACGAATGCGACTTTTACCAGCGCCATCTTGCCTTCCTCACACTGGTTTTCTCTGCCGCACTAATCCTGCCGGGGCTGACCACCACTCTCTCCACATCTGCCCAACCCCCCCTCTGCCCCCCCCCCCCCCCCCCCCCCCCCCCCCCCCATCTCACACAGGACCTTCTATCTGCCAGGCACACAGGGAATTTGCTCTTAAATATCATCTCCATGCTTCACTTCTTTTTTTGTGAACTCATGGAATTGAATCAGTGTTGAACGCTGCATCTTCAACATGGTGCAAGAGGCAAGTATTTGCCACCACGCCCCATCCTGCCTCTCCCCCCCTCCAAAGTATTCGTTTTCCTCTCTTCCTTCCAGCTGACTCTGCCACCCCCCCCCCCCCCCCCACACACACACACACACAAATACACACCAAAACAAATAAAAACAAGTAGACAGTCAGTACAGCAGTTGCCTCGGTGATCTTAGGAAGATTTCCCTAACCTGAGTCCAGGTGAACAGAAAGCCGATCTCATTCTGTCAGCTGATCTCGCCTTCCGGGGCTTGTGGGTAGGCGAAGCTTCGGCGCTCCGTGCGGGAGCTCCGCCTCCCTCTCTCTCCGCGCGATCGAAGGCAGCCGCACTGAAGATCCGCGTCCGCCACGCGTCTTTTGGAAGTGGAAATCAGCTGTTCATTATTTATGTCATTTCCATTCATTTATTAATTTTGTGAATTCATCTGTGTCGTTTACAATATTGACTCGTGGCGCTTTTACTCGACATTAATTCTGTATGCAGCCATTGCATATGTGACGTGCTGGTGATATTTGAGAAGGTTGTGATTTTACGCTCGGTTTGCACTCTGACCTGGCAGTTATTATCGTCTAATTAGAGCCCGTGTGCGTGTGACGCAGGCCCTGGGTGTGCTGTGAATTTTTAACATCGGTTTCCCTTTCATTCCTCCTCCCCCCTCTCTCCAACTCTCTATCTCTCTCTCTCACTCTCTCTCTCTCTCTGTTTCTGTCTCTCTCTCTCTCTCTCTAACTATCTATCTATCTCTCCCTCTCTCTCTCTCTCTCTCTGTCTGTCTGTCTCTCTCTCAAATTCAAATTCAAATTCAAATTGCTTTATTGGCAGGAAATACATAGGTACATATTGCCAAAGCATCATAAATCAATAAAAAAATACATATTTACAGTGGAATACTAGTAATGAACATTCTATTAAAATAAATAAATAAATTTTAAAAATAAAATATTATTATTATTATTATTATTATTATTATTATTATTATTATTAATAATAATAAAAATAATAAATAAATAGATCATTGTAATTATGTATGATGGTCACTCAGTGTCCCTCAGGTTATGGCAAGCTGAGACATATTGAGCCGCAATTGGGGCTGTTGGTCCTTGTCCTAATAGGACTGCACATTTTTCGTTCTTTGATAAAGAATGGAAGTTTTGTATAATTTCTGAAAATTTTTGGTAATATATTTTTCTAATATTTGTATATTTTGTACAATTTAGGAGGAAGTGCATCTCTGTCTCAACCTCTCCTGTCTTACAGTGACCACATATTCGTTTTTCTTTTGGTAGCCATGAATTTCTGTGTCTGCCTTTTTCAATTTCAAGGGTGTGGTCACTGAGTCTGTATTTGGTCAGGATCCGTCTCTGCTTTGTATCTCTGACAGAGAAGAGATACTCTGCTGGAGTATAGTCTTTTTTCAGGGTTCGATAGCAATTTAGTCGACTTTGTGTTTTGGTTTCTTTATCCCAATGTTCCAAATACAAATTTTTTGTTTGTTGCATAATTTGGGTTATTCTGATTTGCGGCTGGTAAGCAGTGCTGGTCTGAGCGTGATGCAGGTTAGTTTGGGTTATAGAATTAGTAAGCTTCAGTACCAGCTGACTGAGGGGACTCTTTTCTGGGTTCAGTTCTTGGGATTTTAGCGCTTTAAATTGTAACGTGTTATTGGGACTTGATTTGAGATGTATCCAGACTTTTAGAGCTCTTTTTTGTATATTTATTACCAATGGGAATCGGCCTAATTCTGCCCTACATGCGTTTGTTAGGTGTTTTCCTTTGTATTTGCAAGATATTTCTGCAGAATTCAGTATGTAGGGATTCAATTGGATTCTTGTCCCATGCAGTGTAGTCTTGCTGACTGAGTGGACCCCAGACCTCACTTCCATAAAGCGCAATAGGCTGAATTACACTGTCAAATAATTTGGACCAGATTCTAATTGGGATATTTAGTTTGAAAAGTTGTCTTTTTATTGCATATGTTGCTCTTCGAGCTTTTTCTTTTAATGCATTTACTGCCATGCGGAAACTTCCTGATGCAGTGATAGTCAGACCAAGGTAGGTATAATTCATAGTGTGCTCTAGGGCGGTGTTACCTAGAGTTAATTTGTATCTGTTTTCCTGACATCTGGGCTTCTTTTGAAAAATCATGATTTTTGTCTTTTTAAAATTTACTGCCTGGGCCCAGTTCTGGCAGTATTGCTGAAGAAGATCTAGGTGTTGCTGTAACCCTTTTTCTGTGGGTGACAGCAGGACCAGATCATCTGCATAAAGCAAACATTTGATTTCTTTGTCACACAGTGTGAGACCAGGAGCTGCAGACTGTTCCAACAACACCGCTAACTCATTAATGTATATATTGAACAATGCTGGACTGAGGTTACAGCCCTGTCTCACACCACGTCCTTGCGTGAAGAACTCTGTTCTTTTATTGCCAATTCGTACCACACACTTGTTTCCTGTATACATAGATTTAAATATGTCATAAACTTTACCCCCTACACCACTTTGAATAATTTTATAGAATAGGCCATGGTGCCAAATAGAATCAAAGGCCTTCTCTCTCTCTCTCTCTCTCTCTGTCTGTCTGTCTCTCTCGCTTACTCTCTCTCCATCTATCTATCTATCTATCTCTCTCTCTCTCTCGCTCTCGCTACCTCTCTCTCTCTCTCTCTCTCTCTCAGAGGATTGTGGGTAGGAAGCAGGTAGGGAGTGTGAGTGTGCTGTGTGGTTTGGAATAGTGGTGGAGTTTTGTTTTTTGTTTTTTCTTGTTTTAGTGTGTCCTTTTAGTGTTTTTGTAGGAACTGAAAAGGCTGTCTAGGAAGCCCCCCTTTTTCCCCCGATTTGAGCTGTTTCTAGCTCGCTTCGGGTGAAAATGGGGTTGCTTAGTAGGAGTCAGGGTTTTAAGTGTTTTCCAAACAATTCTGCGTCAGTAGAAGACTGTCTGCTTGCGATAGGAGAAAAGGTGGGCCATGGGAATATAAAAACCGCGTCCACGATGAATAAAGCGGTTGTCGTTTTTCTCGCAACTGAGACCCTCGTACACCAAGTGGTTACAGAGGGTTTATCAATAAACGGTAGTTTTGTGGAGGCGTTGCCGTTGTCTTCGCCGGTAACAAAAGTTATCTTGTCAAATGTTCCGCCATATGTTGACGATCAAGTGCTTTTAAATGCCTTGTCAAGGTATGGTAAAGTTATGAGTGCGATAAAACCCATCCCGTTAGGGTGTAAAAATGAAAAAGTCAAACACGTAATGTCTTTTAGGAGACAGGTGTTTCTGATTTTAAATAAACCTGGTTTCGCTATAGATGTCGCGTGGAATCTTTCAATTGACGGTATAAATCACGTTGTGTTCGCTAGCACAGAGTCAATGAAGTGTTTTCAGTGCGGTTCCTATGGGCATGTGAGACGAGCGTGCCCGCAGAGGGAAACAGCAGGTATTAGGGAGCAGGAAGCGAGGCCGGGAGGAGAGGAGCAGGCCGGCCCTGAGCCTGAACCGGGCCCGTCCACTGCTGGGACAGGGGAGCGGACCGAGAATGATCCGCAAGGAGCTGAGGCTCAACGGGGGACTGAGGGGCAGGGTGAAAGGGAAGCTATCGGGACTGGCGACCCGGAACGAGGCGACGTAACGGGGCCAGGAGCGGAGGTTCCGCTGGAAACCCCGGTTTCCGAGGCGTGTGGTGCCCCGCCGTTTAATGAACAGAGCTTGGTTAGGGTGGGAAGCGAGGAGGCTGGTAGTGGGCCTGTGTGCGGCCTCGATCCGCCGATGGAAGTGGCCGCTGCGCCCGAGGAGGGCGAATGGAGTAGGGAAGGGACAGAGGCTGACCCGGACGAAGAGATGTCCCTAGATGAGGAGGATCATTTTTCTGAATCCTCCCAGACGGACGAGGTTGGGTCTGCTCTAAGAGGTAAGGGGAAACTCATTTCTGTAGAGCGGCTGGTGTTGTTTTTAGATGAAACGAAAGGAAAGAGCGTCGTTTTGGAAAAACATTTTACCGATGTTGCACGGTTTGTCATGTCTGCTCAAACCGCGTTGAAAAGGGCGACGCTTGAAGAACTTGATAATAGAAAGCGATACAGACTAAAGAAACATATAGTTGCGGCTAAGAAATTGTTGAAGAAAAGGAAGATCAGTATAGACTAGTAGACATGGCCCACTTTCTCTCGTTTCGTTTACTGCTTGCGGCACTTTGTTTTTTTATATCAATGAGTGCGGGGATTCATGTAGCTTCTTTAAATGTAAACGGCTGCAGAAACTCTTCTAAGAGAACGCAACTGTTTGGGTTAATCGAACAAAAAAGAATAAATATTGCTTTTATTCAAGAGACACATGCAGACGGTATGAATGAGTGTGAGTGGCGGAATGAATGGAAAGGGGTTAGTGTTTTTAGCCATGGGAGTAACACAAGTGCTGGGGTAGCAGTGTTGATATCGGGGAACAATATCACAATGGTGTCATCAGACGAGTTTGTCCCAGGGCGTTTGTTAAAAGTTATAGCTAAGATAGATGAACAGGAGGTGGTTTTGATAAACGTTTATGCACCCAACGGAGACCGAGAGAAGATTGTTTTCTTTAATGAATTGGAGGAAGTGGTGGCGGATTGTGACTCAACTAGAATGCTTATTGTGGGGGGAGATTTTAATTGTACAGAGAATTTTGCAATTGATAGGAATCATGGGGAGCCCCACTCACGCTCAGCAACCACTTTGACTAGAGTTGTACAAGCTCAGGAATTGGTTGATATATGGAGAACACAGCATCCGGTGGCACGCCAGTACACCTGGAGAAAAATTAATCAAAATCAGGTCTCAATGGCTAGGATCGACAGGTGGTACTGTACAAAATCCTTTAGTAATCAAATACTCAGAAGCTGGATAACTCCAGTTATGTTTTCAGACCATTTTTGTATTTCTTTATTTTTGGGGGGCACAGGTGGTGTTCCTGGGAAATCATACTGGCATTTTAATGTAAAATTGCTAGATGATTGTAAGTTTTTGGAAAATTTAAATTTTTTTTGGGAAGCATGGCAGTCAGAGAAACCACATTATAAAAGTTTGAGGCAATGGTGGGAGTTAGGGAAGGTGCATATTAAATTGTTTTGTCAGGCATATACACAAAATAGCACTGGGGATTTGAAAAAACGGGTGGGTGAGCTGGAGAGAGATTTTGAGTATGGAGAGTGACTTAAGCCTGGGGAATAATGCCCAGACAGTTGATGGTTTGAGAGAGAAGAGAGACATTTTGGGCAAAATTATGGAGGAGCAGGCTAAGGGAGCCATGGTTCGTGCCCGGATCCTTCAATACAAGGACATGGATGGTCCTACAAAGTTTTTTTTCAATTTGGAGAGGAAGTCACTGGGCAGCAGGAGAATGCTCTGTTTGAGGCTGGCTGACGGGAAGGAGGTGCATGACCAACGTGAGATGCTGGAGGCGGCTTTTAATTTCTATAGCCACCTGTTTACTCCGGAACTCAGTGGGCAGAGTGAGGCTGCCAGGCTTCACAGGGATCTCCCGGTGTTGCCCGAAGAGCAGGCTTCTCTCCTGGAAGCTCCATTGACATTGGAGGAGCTTACTCGGGCTGTAGGGCAGATGTCTCCGGGAAAAACTCCTGGACTGGATGGCTTGCCGGCGGAATTTTTTAACAGATTGTGGTCGGTGATTGGGCCTGATTTTTTTGAGGTGGTAAGAGAGTCAGTAAGGGACCACGAGCTGCCTCAGAGTTGCAGGAGAGCAGTAATTACACTCTTGCCAAAGAAAGGGGACTTAAAAGACCTAAGGAACTGGCGTCCGGTAGCATTGTTATGCACCGACTATAAGATTCTATCCAGGGCCATTTCAAATAGGCTCAGTGAGAGTTTATCTTACACAGTACACAAGGATCAGTCCTACTCTGTACCGGGCAGGATGATCTGCGATAACATTTTTTTAATCAGAGATGTGTTGTCTCTATGTGAGGCTCTCAACATAAATCTGGGGGCACTCTCCATTGATCAAGAGAAAGCATTTGACCGAGTGCATCACGGGTACCTGTTCCAGACCTTGGCTGCTTTTGGCTTTGGACCTTCTTTTATGGATCTAATAAAGGTCATGTATAATAAAATAACAAGCCTGGTGAAGGTGAACAATGCTCTTAGCAATCCCATAACAATTTTGCGAGGGATTCGCCAGGGCTGTCCACTGTCAGGGATGCTTTATACCCTAGCAATCGAGCCCTTGCTGTGCATGGTAAGACGGAGAATTACAGGCATGGTTTTCACTGCGTTTCAGCCTGCACATAGGGTACAGGTGTCCGCTTACGCCGATGACATCACAATGTTTATAAAAGACCAACAGGATGTGGATGCCATTGGTGAAAGTTTAGAGGTCTTTCAAAAAGCCTCTAATGCAAAGGTGAACTGGGGGAAATGTGAAGCATTCCTGGCAGGGCGGTGGGAGGGGGTCGCCCCCCCACTGCTTCCCTAGCCACTGCAGTGGGGCAGGGAAGGCTTGAAGGTGCTGGGTGTCTTCCTAGGGAGTGAGCAGAACATGCTGAAAAACTGGGAGGGGATGCTGGACAGGATCAAGGCACGGCTGACAAAGTGGAGATGGTTACTACCACAGATGTCATTCAGGGGGAGGGTGTTGGTGATAAACAACCTGGTGGCCTCCATGCTGTGGCATAGACTTTCCTGCCTGGATCCTCCCCCAGGACTACTGAAAGAGATTCAGTCAGTGTTGCTGTCCTTTTTTTGGGGCGGGAACCACTGGCTGCGCCCAGCAATACTTTATTTGCCTGTGGAGGAGGGGGGGCAGGGTCTGGTCGACGTCTGCAGCAGAGTGGCGGCTTTTAGGCTACAGGTGGCCAAGAGACTGCTGTACACTGCCGAGCTGAGCTGGGGGCCAGGAGCCTTCTTTTTCCTAAGGAAGGTGGGGGGTTTGGGCTGTGATTGGCAGCTGTTCAGAATGGACATTTCCAGCCTCCGCACAGAGGGGCTGCCTGGTTTTTACTGCAGCGTGCTCAAGGCTTGGGGGCTGCTGAAGGTAGAGGGGCGGGAGGAAGCAGTCACAAGGGACTCTGTGCTCCAGGAGTGTCTGTTTTTTAATCCCCTCTTTCCTGAAGCGGCGTTACAGTCTGGACTGTCCCTCCACACCTTTGCTAGAGGTGGGGTAATAAGACTCATCCATCTTCTGGACATTCAGAACAGGCGCTGGAAAACTGCTGTGGAGTTGGCAAGGGATCTGGGTGTCCACTCTGTTAGGAGATGTGACAAGTTTCTGGGCGGCCTGGCCAGCTGTATTCATCCTCACGTGCGGAAGGTGGTGGAGGAGGCACTGGCTAGAGGTGGATTGACTGGCTCAGAAGTTTTGTGTCCTGAGCTTTGGATACAACCTTCAGTCCAGCCCACTCAAGGACCTTTCCTGGGTGGGAGGGCCTGGGGGGTGGTCTGTGTCCGGGAGGCGCCGAGGAAGCTGCTGTATCAGTGGTGTGTGGAAGTGACACACGCAGCTTCTCTCGCGTCTCTGCCTGCCTCGAAGTGGGTGGAAAGGTTCGCTGTTGCGGGCGAATTGAGTCCTGCATGGAGGACTCTGTACAGGCCTCCTTTGCAAAAGAGGTCAGGGGGTCTGCAGTGGCGGATACTCCACAGGACAGTTTCCACAGGCCGTTTCCTGAACCGAGTTGATCCGGGTATCAGCCAGAATTGTATATTCTGTGGTCAGGAGGAGACTGTAGAACATTTATTTCTAGACTGTCCCAGACTGGTATCACTTTTTCAGTTTTTAAAGCATTTACTGCACTCACTGGGGGTTGAATTTGTGAAGTGTCTGTTTATCTATAGTATGACTTACTCAAAGACTATGAGGGGGAAAATCCAGATAGTCAATTTTGTGTTGGGCCAGGCCAAATTGGCCATATGGGTGACCCGGAAGCACCAGCTAAGGGGAGCAGGCCCAACAGAGGTGTTAATGTGGTTGCGGTTTCTGCTCCGAGCAAGGATACGGCTGGAGTTTGAATTTTATCTGCTGATGAATGATTTGCCTGTTTTCAAGGATAAGTGGTGTTTTCAGCAGGTCCTGTGTGCAGTAGTGGGCAATACACTAGAATTGAAGGTGTGAATAGGAGACATGGGGATAGTGGTGTTAGTTTTACTGTAAGTGTAAGTGTTTTCTGTGTGTGGGACTGGAGTTGGTTTCTTTTTTTTCTGTTTGGTTGGGGTTTTGTTTTTGGGGCTGCAAAATGATTAAGACTGTGATTAATAATAAACGGGGTTTTAAAAGTCAAAGTCTCTCTCTCTCTCTCTCTCTCTCTGGCTCTCTCTCTCTTTCTATCTCTCTCCCTCTCTCTCTCTCTCTCTCTCTCTATCTCTGGCTCTCTCTCTCGCTCTCTCTCTATCTCTCTCTCTCTCTCGCTCTGTATTTGTTCTGTTCCTCTGAAGTCTGGCAGTCATTGACAGTAATTAAAGCTCCTGGAAGGGAAGGGAATAGATCAGGAGGGCAGCGGTAAGTGGCTGTGCTGCGACTCCTCGCTGTCCTTCAGCTGTTTGGGGTCGCAGGGTCCCCCGGAGAGGCGCGTGGGAGAGGAAGCCCCGCTCGGGGCCTAACCGCACACCCCGGCCTTTTCGCGATGGGCTTCCCGTGTCCCTGCCGTGACTGGCTGAGATATCAACCGCCAAACCGCCAAATGCTGCCCCCGTGCCGAGGGGAGGTGCTTTCTTGTGCAGCTGTGCGGGGCGGGGGGCGGGTGGGGGGGGGGGGGGGGGCAGATACTGGGAGGGGCGTGTTGTATTTGAACGCTGTGATGCCTAAAGTAAAGTGTGTTATAATGAGCATGCTGGGGGGCGGGGCGGGGGGGGTGGGCAGATACTGGGAGGGGCGTGTTGTATTTGAACGCCGTGATGCCTAAAGTAAAGTGTGTTATAATGAGCATGCTGGGGGGCGGGGCGGGGGGGGGTGGGCAGATACTGGGAGGGGCGTGTTGTATTTGAACGCCGTGATGCCTAAAGTAAAGTGTGTTATAATGAGCGTGCTGGGGGGGGTGTTAAGGTGTGCGTGATGACGGATGCTTTAAGGGCTATGAAAGGGTATGTTCTGTTTAATTCCCACAGCGTCTCAGGTAAAGTGAGTTATGCTGGATGTGTGGAGCAGGTGTGTAATGATGGGTGTGAAGAAGAAGGTGGTATTACAGGTGTGTTGAGGAGGGCACTATAATGGGCATGATGAAGAGTGGCACTATAATGGGCATGAGGAAGAGTAGAACTATAATGGGCGTGATGAGGAGGAAGGTGTTATAATGGGCGTGGGAAACAGCAGTATTAGGATTAAGAGTTTTGGCTTTACGGGTTGATGTGGACCTGAATGAATCCTGCTTTGGCCTGCTTCCCTCTTCTGTTTCTAGCTCTTGTGCTGAGGCAGCAGAGAGGAGGACATTATTCAGTCCTGTTTGTGTAGGCTGTAAGTGTTTTAAAATGTACAATAGCATTGGATAATAACATTGAAACATTGAATAACATTTAAACATTGATCTGAATACTCAGACTGGGAGAGAGAGTGAGCACTACGCTTAACTCTCTCTCTTCCCTCTCTCTGAAATCTTCTGTCTCTGAGTGGGGTGAGCTGGTTTGTATACAGAGCTTGAAGGCTTGGCTGCATCAACAGGTATATAGCTTAGTCGTATCATTCTGTTTTATTCAACAGTGGTTAGTGTGTCCTGTGTCTAAATTTCACAGCCTCTGTAATTTTTTTTGCAAAACTAATAAACAGAACCAAAAATAGATAGATTTAACTCAATGTATTTGAACGATGGGTGAGTGTTGGAGAGCATTTGGTTGTGGCTTTGGTGACCAAGACAGCTCAACGTGGTGAGGTTTCACTAGCAACGGTGTCTAAGGTGACGCTAGCGTGCATCACCAAGGGAACGGCATCACCGGCGAAGGGCAATGCTGAGTGGATGCGCTCGCTCGGTCTGTCTTGTTGTCCGTGCATCAGCTGATCTCTTGTTGCCGTGTGCATCAGTTGAACGTGGGAGGCAACAAACT
>NC_049209.1:34279304-34289304 GCF_013347855.1 Anguilla anguilla
GCTGCTGGTTTGATTCTTGGTTCGTTTAAAGGGTTCAGAGTTACAAAGCGAGGGTACCCTGTTTAAATAACAGTCTGTGTAAGCAACAAATTGCAGTAAATAATGGGTCAAAGTTATTAGAACTGTGTTTGTAAGTCGCCTTCAAAGTTAAGATTTTTAAAATAGCCTCAATTTCTCATGCATTTGTATCTCAGAGTCTCTATTCTATGTTGAATGTAGCCTCTTTTACAGCTATTTAAACATTTTGAAAATATGTTTAAAATATGAATTGAAAATACAAGTGTTTTGGATGACAAAAACATGTTGCAAGGAAAAAAATTTCTTTATATATTATTTTATTTTTTAAATATTTTTTTATTGATTGTATCTTGTGGTGTAGGTTTCAGCATTGCAGAATGCATGGTTCTTGAGATTAAGACCTGTGTCCCCTACAGGAGACTAAACTGAATTGTTGGGTCTTTTGCATGTATACCAACTAATCTCTAAATTTTTTTTTAAAGCTTCATTATTAGAGCCAGTCATGCTTTTATCTTTTATTACTATATTCAAAAACTCAAAGATATTCCAGTGTGGTCATAAGACAAGCAGGTCAGTTAACAGAACCAAGATATTTTTACTTTTTATGAGACTGTCACTACAGTGCTAGTTTCAGTGCTAATTGAATAATAGTACAGATTCAGGGTTTTGAGAAAATTAGCAAAATAATGAGAGAAACTGAAAAATGCAAGTTGCGAATAGTTCAATAAGCACTACGTACAGAATTCAAGTTTGAAGTTTTTTTTAAGGATTTCGTTGGTCTGTTTTGGGGTTCCATGAAGCATTTGCTGTAAATACTTTTGAGGGGGAAAATTGCTTCTTTACCTTAAGATGCATCCTTTAAAAAGGCCAGCTGTTTCAGTTCACAGGAAGTGTTTTTAGTGTTCAGAAATTGTTTTAGAGCATTACTTTCACCCTTGTTAGTTTTATTCAACAGAACGTTTTAAAAGAAATGAAGTGGAATCAGCAGAAGGGTAAAAAAATAAGGATGAAATAAAAAGAGGTACGCTTTGTCTGTCATTTCAGTTTGTCTAACCTGTTAAACCATGACAACCATGAAGCTCTACCAATAAAGCACCATTAAATTGAATTAAGGGTAAGAGTGACAAAGAGTGAAAGAGAGTCTTCTTTGAATGTTTTATTTCACAAAAGGAAAAAAATAAGAATGGGATCGTAAGGCCATTAGCAGCAGGTATTTGTATTTTACTGTGCGTTAACATATTTAAAGCTGGCTTGCTTCTTTGGTTTGGTCCTTTGGTCTGTTTTTGTTTGGTTTTTGTTTGCTTTGGTCCTTTCATCATGCTAACGGCTTTGGACGGCCATCGGTGGCGTGATGTACCACATGACACCTTGAGGATGATGTAATGTGTGTGCGTGTGTATCGCTGAGAAAATATAGTTCTTCATTGGGCACGTCACGCAAGGCATATTTTTATTTATTTATTTTTTTATTTGGTATCTTCAATCCCACTTGAATTTTGGAACTATGTGCAAGCATGCTCATGTGCGCCCCCTGTTGTCAGCTCGGGAGAGTGAAGACAACCCACGGCTCAGGTCCGAAACATGCGGTGCCAGCCAGCTGCTTCTCCTCACGCTGTAGCCGTGAGCCGCGCATGCGCAGAGCAGGGGCGGAGGAGGCCCAATCCCGCGCAGAGAACAAGCCGCGGGGAATCCGGACGGCCAACCGAGGTCGCTCAATCAATGAACGCCGCTGCCCCTCCCTGCCGACCGAATCCCTTCCCATAATTCCCTCGGGCGGCGCAAAGCCGATTGTGCTCTGCGGGGGCCGCCGGCCGGCCGCAGTTGGCCCTGCCATGCGCCGGATTCCATCCCGAGACCGCGGTGCTCGCTCACGCGCCGCAAGCAGCACTTTCACCGTCCCGGAAAAGGATTACGCCCGGTTACGGGCCCTGGAGACCTGTTTAACCGAAATAAGTCCAGAAGCCATCTAATATGGCGGCACCTGTGTCGCAGTACACATTACATTACATTACAGGCATTTAGCAGACGCTCTTATCCAGAGCGACTTACACAACTTTTACATAGCATTTTACATTGCATCCATTTATACAGCTGGATATATACTGAAGCAATGCAGGTTAAGTACCTTGCTCAAGGGTACAACGGCAGTGTCCTACCCAGGAATCGAACCTGCAACCTTTCGGTTACAAGCCCAGTTTCTTACCCACTGTGCTACACTCTGTCCTCGTGCACCAGTAGCAGAATACCGTACAGCAATTCCCCAGTGCGGTTTTGGGTTCGGTTTCCGCCACTGCGGTGCGTTCTGAGCTGTTCTCCTTCCCCTGTCTGTTACCTGTCTGTTGTCTGAATAAAACCAAAGCAACAGGCCAAGGGGGCAGACCAGTGCAAATGCATTTTCTCTAAATGGATAACTGTAAAACGCTGTCCACTCCATATCGCTTTTCAGGTTTCAGCGTCTGCCCCAGTCAAGTTCCATGACCGCGATGTCACACTGGTGTCGTTTGTTACTCTTTGGCCACATGCTGAGTACTGTGAGCCTCTCCACCATTTTGAGAGCTTTCGGTCAATTGATGCGATAAATTCAATTGAAAGTACTAAAAAATGTGTTTTCATCATTAATTTCAGCGACTGATAAACACCTGATGGTTTTGGGAGAGATTGAAGATTGAAGATTGGGAGAGCGCTAATATTTGTGCGTTTGTGTCCCTCGTAATTAGCTTCTGGATACCAACGGCGGTTTAATGAATTCCTCGCTTATCTTTTTTTCACGATGCTGCCCAGTTCTGACTGTGTCACATTTTACTCCGCAACTTTGATTCATGTGAGACCTGTCACTCATCTGGCCAGCTTGAGCGAGCCAATCACGCGGAGTTCACTCTTATTTTTTTAGTGTCTCCGATGTTTCCCCAAACAAATAACCTTGCGGGCGATTATGGCCACCGGGTCTGAAACAGCGAACATAATCACCGGTATTGATGGTACCATTTAATCTAATAAACTTGTCAGTCACTCAGCCAGAAATTAAATCTCTCCCCCATTTTAGTTGTTTCCTGATGCGTGATAGCGGCGGTTTTGAGAGCGTGAATATAATCACCTTTTATAATTCACGGTGTTTAATCAGAAATGGCGGCGGGTTTTTGGAGCCGCTCCCGCTTGTTTATCGGGGGACAGCTCAGCAGAGTGTGTGATGGATCGGCTGAGCGGCAGAATTTATGGTGATAAAATTGATTTAGCCGCCGTATCGAGCCGCGGAAGGAGGCCCCCCCCCGCTCTCCAGCCCCTCCCCTCTGTCGATGCAGCGGCTCGCTGGTGAGGCTCGAGTGATTATACCTCAGGACTATCCAATTAACAAGGTCAAAACAAGCCCAAACGACTCCATTTTCCCCTTTGATGCGCTCCTTCCTGGAGGAAGGGCCGTAAATTACATGTGAAGTTGACATTTTGCTGGTCCTTATTTTTTAGTGTTATTATGGCACTTTTGTGTGTGCGGAAGTGTGTGTGTGTGTGTGTATGGGTGAGGGTGTGTTTGTCTGTGAGTGTGTGCGTGCAGGTGTGCGTGTGCAGGTGTGTGTGTGTGTGTGTGTGTGTGTATGGGTGAGGGTGTTTGTGCCTGTGTGAGTGTGTGTGTGTTTGGTGCAGACACTGCAGACTGTATTTAGACAGTGACATATTTTTTTGCTCTGTATTCCAGCACATTGGATTTGAAATGAAACAATGAATGTACAATGTTGTTAAGACTGTTACCTTTAATTTGAGGGTATTTATTTCTTGGGTGAACAGTTTTCGAATTACAAACCTTTTTATACATAACCATTTTAAATTTATATTACGGTTAATGTTTATATTGATATGTTTCTTCATTCGTGATTTGGAACACAATGTGTTGTTGGGATTCTTGTTCCTAAAGTAATTCTTCATTTAATCATTGTAATTTGGTAGATTACATGATACTCATGAAAATGCATGGCTAAGTGATGAGATTAGGGCTGGGGGTATGCATGATAAGAAGGCGAACTCGGCCGAATTGGAACCACAGCCGCGCACGGCGGCGCATACAAGTGTGTGTGTGTGTGTGTGTGCGTCGTCACTGCGGCTTTGAGCTGTTTGTTTCCCGACACTCCGGGCCAGTCGGATCCGATTTCTCCATGTGCATATTTTAGACCAGTCACATCTCCGCATTCATGTCGGCGTGCAAACATCTTGGCTCGTTCGGCCCACAGGGACGTGCACTCCGCAGTGACCGAAGTCAATGCTGAGTTTCGTTTTCTCCACAAACACGTCGTTTTACGTCATTTCGCCGAAGTTCGCTTCCACAGTAAGTGCGCTCACAGCTCACCTCTCGTTGTCCTGTTCTCTTTCAGGTCCTCCAAACCACCACAGCCAATCAACGCTGCGGCCTCCTCTGCCCCCGCCCCACAGTCACCCCGCCCTGTCCCACCACCAGTCCTCTGCCAACTCCCTCAACCGCAACACCCTGGCCGGCCGCCGCAACCCCGCCCACGCCCCCGTGGTCGTCCCCGGCGACGGCCCCACCACGCCCGAGTCGGTGCAGCTCCAGGACAGCTGGGCGCTCAACAGCAGCGTTCCCCTGGAGACCAGGTGGGCTCACCTGCGCGTTCATTACGCTGTGCAAACACGTTCAGCTGCAGCATGCAAACTCTATGGGCTCACTTCACACACTCACACACACACATACGCACGCACGCACGCACGCACGCACATGCATGCACACACACACACACTCACACACACACGCACGCACGCACATGCACACACACACACCCACACATACGCACGCACGCACGCACGCACATGCACACACACACATGCACACACATGCATGCACACACACACACACACACACACACTCACACACACACGCACGCACGCACATGCACACACACACACCCACACACATGCATGCACACACACACACTCACACACACACGCACACACTCACACACGCACACTCACACACACACACACACACACACCCACACGCACACACGCACACACACACACTCGAGTCGAGGGGAGCCATCAATCCTCCGTAAGGACATCTGCACAAATGCCCCTCACCTGCAGTTTGCAAACTGCTTCTGCTTCGGCGCAAACACACACTGACACAGACCGATGGAGCTGTTCCTGCCGGCAGCCATGCCACCCTGCACCCTTTTCATGTCAAACCGCCGAAGATAAGCAGAGCTCACTGCCTGCATGGGAGACCTGAGTTTGTGCTGGAGGAGGTGTTTGCGACTCAATAAGGATCCCCTTCCATCTGGATCAAACACAATCCAGTTATCCAGCAGTGACGGGGAACTTTGCAATAGGAGGTGCCGTCTTTCAGACTGAATGTTATGCTGAGGTCCTGGCCCTTACTGCTGTAGGAACAAATAATTTTAACAAGATTGATTCAATTTGGCATTATTCTGATTCAGATTTTCAACCGTTATACCAGAACAGTTGCTATTGACGCAGAAGCAAAGGGATTACCTGTTCAGTACACGTAGACTCAAGAGAGAAATATAACATGCTAGACCCTCAATGTATGCTGGGACTACATCGTTACCGAGCACCTTGAGATGGTTACGTTCAGATCTGCCTAGGAGCGATACAACAGGGTGAAGGAACACAAAAGATTTACGATCAGGGTAATGGGTTAATTGACAGTTACCCTCTCAAAACTGATTTGTTAAAAACAATACATTACATGTAATTTTTAACACATCTACATGTCTAGTTAATCACAACACATTTTGTGTTACTTTCAACACAGTCTGTGGTAAAAAGTCTCCTTTTGTAACATTAATTTTATATTTGTAACACAAAAAGTATGTTGGATAGTAGCACATTCTTTATGAGAGTGTAGGGTCTTTCAGAAACACAGGTTTATATATTGTGGGGTTAAGTGGTAAGGATACAGTGAATGAGTGAATTTGTTCGTGAGCAGTAAGATCATTTATGTTTGATTAAGGCTTGCATGGTGGTCATCAAAGATCCCATGACACTTTTCAAAAAAAGTAACCCTGTAATTTTCTCATAAACCTGGTTCTCTGAAATATGTGGAATCATCAGATGCCTTCATACTACTGGGTACACAATTCTTTTTCATTCCCTATCTACTTTGATTCCCCAGATCATTACTAAAAATAAGAATTGAGTCATTTCAACAACGTAGGCAAATAAAGGTAAATGAATGAATAAAACAGACTGACACCTGTACAAACATATTCGCCTGCTGCATGCAAACCATGTCTACCCACACAAAGAAAAATAATCATTTTGCTAGCTGAATTCATTAGTAGCCAGGGATTGTTATGCGAGTAACCCCATTTGAAGACTCGATGGAATTGAAATCATTATTTTTTATTAGGTAAAAATAAAGAACCAAAGAAAATAAAATTTAATATTAAGCATGCGTTATTCTGTTGAGATTTTGAGTTATGAAGTTTCTTTCTTTTTAATCCTGAAAGCAAAAAAGTCTACAAAAACGAATACTGCTGGAGGATTTGGTTTTGATCATTGAAGACCTTGTTTCTGACATCGTTAACAAGGCAGTTTACATAATCTTTTTTTCCACCAGTCAGTAGTAATGGAAAACAGACTCCTTATTTGACTATGTTAATATACCTGCTTGCAGATTATACCTGCTAGTCTACAGTACCTAAGTAGTGCTGACTGGACCATGGGTATTATGAGCATCATGGCTTGTGGTATAAGTACCTGTATGACCCTGTTACAACCCCTGTCGTAAGAATGTCAGAATTCAACAGCAGCAATGTAAAAGTTGAATATTTCTGTGCAGGGAGTATCCCGCATGGCTCAGATGGCATAGCTCAGCTATCTAACTTGGTTTATGGCACTGGAAATTTAGTAGAAGGTCTGAGGACAAACTGAGTCACTAGATATAAATAGCGTGCTAGCTTGGCTAGCTAGTTTTCCGGGACACTGAAGGATAGTCATCATTCTGATTCGTCCTGACTGTGACAGGTTCAGATCCTGTTGGCAGGGGTGGCGATGTGCCCGTCATTGGGATTAACTAGTATTGGCTCGGTTAAATCACTCCAACCCCACTGCTGATTCATCTGGATCCAGTATTATCGAGTCGGTGTTGCTTTGCATAGAGTTCTCCGTGTTCTGCTGGCTGGCCAAATAAATTGCTGGTGTTGGAGTCTGTTTAGTGGGCCGACTATCAAACCTGAACCTGTGAATATTCATGACAGAAGGAAAACGCCTCTTCCTTCCTTCTGCTCTCCTTTTTCAGAAGTATTTTAGTTTACATTAGAAAGAGAAATGTTAGTATTTCCCATGTTAGTAAATTTGGGAAAGGTAAGGGTACATCTTTTTATAACGGCTTATTGAGCACTAAGTGATTGCACTGGGCCTCTAAAGTCATTTGCATGTCATATGCATACTCGACATCATTGGCTGAAACTAGACCGTTTTGTTTTGATTGGCTCACACACATATGCGCATTTCGATAGAGGCAATTTCTCATCTACAGTTATTCTGATGAGCACTTGGATAGGATTTGGGGGAGCGGGGGTGAGGAGGTGGCGCTTGTTCTAATTTTGTTCCTCATTCCTCAAATACCGAAATTCAGTTTTTTTTTTCCTCGTTCCTCTCCTTTCCCAGATCAGCACCCGAAAGCTGAATGTGCTCTATTAATGGATACGAAGCTACAGGCTCCAGTCTGGTGTTTATTCTATTGAGGGGAAGGGGGGGTTGGATGTACGGGGGGGGTGGGGGGGTAAATTTGGCTGCAGTGTTTGTGTTGGGACGTCTCAGCGGAAGCGGCTTCAACCCCCCGCCCCACACGCCCGTCCGCCCCAGCCCGAGAGCGCTCCTCCTCAGCAGGCTTATTAATACAGGTTCTGTTTGTGCAGATGGATGTGCCCTCACACACACTAATCTCACGCTGGCACACGCACACACACACACATGCACGTGCATACGCCAGCACTCACACACACACACACACAGAAACACACACATATCCACTCAGACACACTCACACACACACACACACACACACACACACACACATGCCAGCGCTCACACACACACACAGACACACACACATATGCACTCACACACACTCAAACACACCAGCACTCACACACACACACATGCATGCACACACACACACTAACATGCACTCACACATGCCAGCACGCACACACACACACACAAACACAAACATGCTCACACACACACACACACACACACACACACACACGCATGCTCACACACACACACACGCTCACCGTTGCAGAGTTGAGCAGATTGCAGGGGATTCACATGGTCATCGATGGGAAGACAACTCAGATGCTGGACCATACGGTGTCACACAAATTAACAGCGCACAGATTTACGGAAGGGGGAGAAAGTGTGTGTGTGTGTGTGTGTGTGTGTGTGTGCATGCATGTGTGCCCACGCGTGTGTGTGTGTGTATGTGCGTGCGTGTGTGTGTGTCTGTGTGCGTGTGTGTGTGTCTGCATGTGTGTGTGTGTGTGTGTGCATGTGTGTGTGTGTGTGTTTACACTGCCCACTGCGTGGCAGTTCACCTGCACAGTGTGTGTGCGCCAATTCCTTTTAGGCGGCATTGAAATCTATATTTCATCATATTCCATCTGTATTATATTTCGTCAATATATAGTCTGTGTTATATTTCATCTGGAGCTTCCCTGGATGGTGCAGACCCAGCCCAGGGCTTTGATTCCAGGCCGGTCGGATTGACTGCTGTGCATGGAGTTCCTACAGCTGTCAAAGAGATGGAGAGCACAGGAAGCCCCGTGTTTCCATCCCAAAATCAGCAGAAAAAAACTACACTGTGGCCTCCAGTCAGTCAACGTTTGCCCTGAACACTGACTCACATTAATGCAAGTGTTTGGGGTTTTTTTCCCTTCATAAAGACAGTTTGCTGAGTTAAGAATTTAACCACAACTTAACAAAAAAATCACAAAACCGTTATTGTGAAGTAAAAGAGTAACACTCGCATTCATTTGTGAGTCAAAACAAAAAGAAAACAGTCACAGAATCCTGGACTGGGTGCAAAACTATTTGCCATAAGTGGAGGACTGCCCCATCTGCCATGGGTCATTTGGTATCTTTCCCCTGAAGTGTCGCATAATCTGCGTGCTTCAAACAGGCTGGAAATGCCCCGATGATGCCTCTCATTGTGTGATTTCCACTGGTGAAACCCCACTCGCTCTGTCTCAATAAAATAAAGAGGGAGAGAGAGAAAGAGATGAAAGAGTGAAGAGGAAAGATTTCTCTATTATCTTGAGGGAGGAGGTGGTGTGTTAGCCGTTCGAGCGGGAGTAGAGGCTCTCTCTCTCCTTCTCTCCCGCTCTCTCTTTCTCTCTTGCTCTCTCCCTCTCCCTCTCCCTCTCTTTCCCGCTCCCTCTCTCTCTCTATCTCTCCCCGCAGGCTGCTAAAAGAGACCTGACCGACTGCGTTCTTTCACTGGGCCTGCTGCAGATTGATTGTCTTCCTTCGGCCGGTCAATATCTCCTTAAAAGCCCCGAAATTAAAAGTGGAAGGAGAAAAAAAGGACCGTGGGAGTGCGGAGGAGAGGCGGGAGAAAGCGGGGGGGGGGGGGGTGGGGGGGGGGCGTCACCCGCAGGTGCTCTGCACTCACGCAGCAGCTGCGCGGCTGCCTCTGTAAACCTCCGCGTGCGTTTTCCTTTTCCCTAAATAGAGAGAATCCAGAGGACGTCTTTGTAGCTTTTTTGGGTTGTTTGGGGGGGGGGGGGTGGTGTTCAAAAGCGACCGAGTTCTCAAACCTCGCACTTAAACCACGTCTGCCTGAGCACCGCATCAAATAGGTAGAAAAGGGACGTTGTGGAAGCACAGGGGAGAGATGGAGACTGTGTTGAGGTGTAGCTGTCATAGAGGCTGCACTCAAAGTAGCCGTGGATAGGAGAATCAGAAGCCTGCCATAGCAGTCGTATATGTTCCTTGCGTTAACATTAACTAGC
>NC_049209.1:34294304-34314304 GCF_013347855.1 Anguilla anguilla
CTTTATGCTCGCTCTTTTTCTTTCGCTCTCTGTCTCTCTCTCTCTCTCTGTGTCTCTGCTTAACAAAGTCTGTGACAGAGGAGCAGAGAAGAGGCAGAATGTGTGTCTGAGTGTGTGCGTGTGCGTATATGTGTGTGCGTGTGTGTTCATGTGTGTGCATGTGTGTGTGTGTCTGCATACATGCTTGTGCGGGTGTGTGCACATACGTGTAGTGTGCATTTGTGCATCACCAAGCCCGAGCAAAAAAAAAAAAAGGGAACAAAAAAAAGGCCTGGCTCTGATTGGCTGAGATCCTCCGCCCAGACGCTCGGCGCGACCCATGACTCTTTCAACAGACGATCCTCCGCACACGGCAATCCCACGAGCCCCCAGGTGCGCTCGCGAGCGCTTTCATCTCACCTGCTACAAAGCAGCGCTTTCCCCCCGCGTTTTGCATTACACACCCCATTTCTCTGCCAGTTCCTCTCTCTTTTGTTCTCATTTCTTTATTTTATTTCATTTCGCCTTGTTTAAATTGGCCAAAGACAAACCTTTTCTTTTTTTCTTTCCTCGCTGGTTTTATTTATTTATTTGTTGCATCCTTGTATTATTTTTTTTTTACCCCTCCGTTAAACATGCAGTAACAAATTAGAAGTAAAAAGAATGGGTGCCTTCCCTCAGCTTGCTGGAGCTCAGGGTGCTGTAATGAGCTCTCTGCAGTTAATTGGTCGAAACGCACACTTGATCCAGCCGCACGCCTCTGACACAGGAGGGGGAATCAGATCCTTCCGGCATGGAGGACTGGGGGACAGAGAAACTGGGCCAATACCGGACAGGCTGTGAGGGGGGGGGGGGGCTGTTCTCCATGGTGACGGGGTGGGGCACGGCATGGAAGGGGGGGGGCAGCGAAGGAGGGAGAGAAAGGAGGAGGAGACAGGGACAGAGAGAGAGGGAGAGAGAGAGAGATATACTCAGTGAGACATGAAGAGACTGAGAGAGATGCTGAGACAGGGAGGGAGAGACAGAGTTATGGAGAAGGAGGGAGAGACAGAGAGAGGTGGAGGAGAGTGACAGCAGGAGAGGGAGGCAGAGAGAGGGGGAGAGAGGAGGAGACAGGGAGAAAGAGATGGAAAGAGAAACGGAGAGACTAAGAGAGACTGAGTGAGACACAGAGAGAGGGAGAGAGAGACAGATGGAAGGAGCGAGACAAGAAAGAGACAGAGAGAGACAGGGAGGGAGGGAGAGGATGAAACAGACAGACCGAGAGAGAGAGGGAGAAATAGAGAGAGGGAGGAACAGCGGCATGTGCTCAGTGGAATGAGATCTGAGAGAGGAATTATTCGGGGCGGGGTGGGGGGGGGGGGGGTGCGAGGTTGGGGGAGTTTTCAGAAGCACAGACTGTGAAAGAGCTCTTATCAAAGAGGAGTGGGTCGTCGTCCTCAGATTTTTCGACAGGCTCTCATCTGCCTCCACAGACACACCCTTCCCACTCCGTCTGGCGCTGACTGATAGGATGGAAGGGGGTGGGGGGGGGAGGCAAATAGCTGGACCTTCAGACATCATTGGGGGGTGACCCCCTCCACTGCTGTCTTAAGAGCAAATCCTCCCCACACCTCGGACCGAAAGGACGGCTGCCTTTTACTTCCGCACAAACAGCGATTCTGTTTGCCCCCCAGCCCTCCACCCTGGGCCCCCCCCCCCTCCCGATTCCCTCTCCTTCATCGCGAGAAGGGAAAGTAGCCCCACACCCTTACCCTGCCTGTGATTGCTCAGCTGCGCCGGTGCATTAGAACCCTGTGTCGAAAGGGCTGCAGGTTTTATTCCCATACGCGGCACAGGCCCTGTACCCTTGAGCGAGGTACTTAGCCGGCACTGCGTGAGTAAATACCTGACTGCATAAATACAGCCGTGGATAACATGTAGATGAAAGCTGTGTGATTCACCCTGTATAGGGGCGCTTGCTAACCGCATGAATAATAGATAAACAGCATCCGACCAGCGGATGAATAATGGAGAAATCTACAGACATGTTATATATAGTATGAGGGACGTGACTTTGAGTGGTTTCTGAACTTTGACTTGCTGTGTTCTGCATAATTGCGAGGTCGGCTCTTTAAAGACGACCCCCTTCTGCCAACAGAGAGTAAAATGCGTAGGGATACAGTGCGGGAGGAGGTGGCTCAAGCACAAAGTGAACTCTGCATTGCATGGCATGTAGGTCATCCGATTATGACTGTGACCGGGATGCCACTGTTGATGCTCGCTGCCATTGCATTGAGCTCATTAAAGCGTCTTTCTGAAGCAGGAAAGGAAAAGGAATAACAATAACAACAAGAAAATAAAGAAGAAGAAAAAACGAGAAAATGAAAAATAGGAAGAAGACAAAGAAGAAGAAGAAGAAGAAGAAGATGAAAAGCTGCACATGAAATAGAAATACTGTGGGGCAAGGACCTATGGGAAATGTGAAGAAAAAAACTATTTTGAAAAACAACTCGAAGAAATAACCTCATGAGTATGCAGGACAAATGTAAACGACAGATCCAAAATGGAAAATGCCTCTGAAATCCTCAGGGTGCATGCATCCCGGTGGGGTCAGGATAGCGTCTAACATCGCGCTTATCATAAAATTGTGTTTCGGGTACATTTGTGCATTTGGCCACCTCGTGTTGACTGGCACCTATCTCCCATGTATTTTGGTTTAGAAACGTTTGTTAACAAGCGTACCACATGCTCAAATAATGCAATTTAATGTGCGCCGGTTTCTCAGAATCAAATTTATATTTTCAGGGCTCTACACTAACATTTCCTTTCCCAGTGTTCTCCATGAGTTGAAAAATTTTGGGAGCATGCTCATATATCCCAATTAGTAGATGTATTCCTAAATTATTTTTCCAATTAACACACATAAATTTTCAGGCGCAAATGCTCCTAAAATGGGAGCACTGTAGAGCTCTCATCCTATTTTTCTATTTTGTACCAACAATAGTTACAAATACAGAATTGTAAATATGACAATTTATTTATTTTTATTGTGTACATATGCTAAAACAGAATGTCTTAACCAGGAAATAGGGGAGTGGGGGATGCACTTTCCATAGAAAACAAAGCCCCCTGATTGGTTCAAAAGAGGCAGGGATTTCTGGCAGCCAATGGCACGGTAGGTCCGCATGTTATGGTGTTCCAGAAGCTTCATCATCTGTCTCTCATCAGTAACTTCCACAGCTGACAGGTCAGCCTCGGTCAAGTGTACGACGTAGTGCCCTCTGCTTTTTCCATCTGGCATCAAAGAGCAGTGGAGCGTGTGTGCGTGTGCGTGTGTGTGTGTGTGCCTGTGTGTGTGTGTGTGTGTGTATGTGTGTCTCTATGTGTGTGTGCCTGTGTGTATGCCTGTGCATCCCTGTGCATCCCTGTGCATATGTATGTGTGCATGTGCCTGTCTGTGTGTTTGTGTGTGTGTGTGTGTGTGTGTGTGTGTTTGTCCCCGTCTGTGTGACAGGCAGGGTTATAATGTGTGGAAAATCCGCATTTACGCAACTTTCCAACTCAAATCCAGACATTCGTCAGCATCCTACCATGACCTGTTCTGATGGATATTTTATGTGAAATATAATTTATTAACAATGACACATAATAAAACATTAACAACAACAGCACCCCACCCAGCAGCAACACTCCCAAACCTCCAACCCCCCACCCCACCCCAACCGCAGTCCCGCAGTTAAACCAAACCCTCCCCATTAAATAGGAAACACAGTTAGCTTAGCCAAATATGCTGCTGGCATATTCAACATCTGTACTGAAAAATGCATTGATGGCAATGCTGGGAGGTAATTGAGCAAATTGTGGTGTTTTTTCGTGTGCATGTTGTCCTTTCTGCGGCATTTCAACATCTCTGTCACTGCAGTTAACCTTCTCGGCCTTATTGGGCAACTGGACCTTATTGGGCGGCCAGATCTTATAAAGTAGCTGGACCTTATAGGGCAGCTGGACCTTATAGAGTGGCTGGTTCTTATAGGGCAGCTGGACCTTATAGGGCGGCTGGACCTTATAGGGCAGCTGGACCTTATTGGGCGGCTGGTCCTTATAGAGCGGGTAGACCTTATAGGGCGGCTGGACCTTATAGGGCGGCTGGACCTTATAGGGCAGCTGGACCTTATTGGGCGGCTGGTCCTTATAGAGCAGGTAGACCTTATAGGGCGGCTGGACCTTATAGGGCGGCTGGACCTTATTGGGTGACTGGACCTTATAAGGCAGCTGGACCTTATAGGGCGGCTGGACTTATTGGGTGACTGGACCTTATAGGGCAGCTGGACCTTATAGGGCGGCTGGACCTTATTGGGCGGTTGGACCTTATTGGGCGGCTGGTCCTTATAGGGCGGCTGGACCTTATTGGGTGACTGGACCTTATAGGGCAGCTGGACCTTATTGGGTGACTGGACCTTATAGGGCGGCTGGACCTTATAGGGCAGCTGGACCTTATAGGGCGGCTGGTCCTTATAGGGCGGCTGGACCGAGGCATCGTGCTGGAGAATGGGAGAGAGACGGGGTACGCTCTGATCCTCTCTGGCCTACAGCAACACCATTCACCCCTCCTCCAAATCTCCATCCCCCCACGCAAGGGCCTCTCCTCTCATCCTCAGTATCCTCACCTGCTCCCTCTTTATCTCCCTGCCGCTGTCACGGCAAATTTATCCCTCACTCCACCTCCCCGACTCCTCCTTTCCCTCGACATCAGGCTTCCTTCCTTCCGCCCGTCCGTCTCGCGCTTTATATAAGACACATCTTTCTCACTCAATCTCTCTCAATCTCTGCCCCTCTCTTTATATAAAACACATTCTGCATTTTTCATATCCTCTGCGTAACACACCCAACTTTCTCAAATTCCCAGACAAGAGAACCCGTGTTGCCACGGCAGTAAATACATAAATGATGACTTTAACTTACATGCTAAGTTACTCTTCTGCTCCCCTCTTTTTCTCTCTTCACATCATTTTAAAATTGTCTTGTTCACCGGCATAAGCATCAAAACATTGTAAGCAGTCAACCTTGATAGAGCTCTAGGCACCGCGTTACGCGTCCTCAATGGGCAGATCTTCAAAAGCGGGCTGTCCGACGTTCACTTATTGGTGCGCGGAGAATGACAATAACGGCAATAAGTTGAGAAATTCTTGTTGCTTAGTGACAAATAACATTGCAGGCGGGATACGCCTTGTAGTCCATTAAGCTTTCCTGTTTAAATTGGTCTTGTCGTACTTTTCAGAACCTATAAGGGTTTCTGTGGATGGATGCCTTCTTTAAAAGCAGTTTGGAACAAGAGCGGGTGTTATAATGAATTTGGGCGAGCCTGGGGGGCAGAGGGAGGGGGGGGGGGGGTGTGCTCTACTTCACGCCTAACAGCACCAGGTTCTTGTTTCATATCGCCTTTTTAATAAAATCTCCTATTTCATCGCTTGTGTGCGTTTCCGTCTCTCTTCAGGCACTTCCTGTTTAAGACGTCCTCCGGGACCACGCCCCTCTTCAGCAGCTCGTCGCCGGGTTACCCGCTGACGTCCGGGACGGTGTACTCGCCGCCCCCCCGGCTGCTGCCCCGCAGCACCTTCTCCCGCAGCGCCTTCAAGCTGAAGAAGCCGTCCAAGTACTGCAGCTGGAAGTGCGCCGCCGTGACAGGCATCACCGCCGCCGCCCTGCTGGCCGTCCTGCTGTCCTACTTCATAGGTAACTGCACCCACCTCCCCTCCCGAAAAACCCCAACCCCCCACCCCAACCCCATGCCCTGCTGGCCGTCCTGCTGTCCTATTTCATAGGTAACTGCACCCACCTCCCAAATAAACCCCAACCCCCCACCCCAACCCCACGCCCTGCTGGCCGTCCTGCTGTCCTACTTCATAGGTAACTACACCCACCTCCCCAAAACCCCAACCCCACGCCCTTCTGTCCGTCCAGCTGTCCTACTTCATAGGTAACTACACCCACCTCCCCAAAACCCCACCCTAACCCCTGCCCACGCTCCTGAACCACGCCCTGTTGACCGTCCTGCTGTCCTACTTCATAGGTATCTACCACACCCCCTCCCTAAACCCCGCCCGAACCCCCACCCCCCTCCCCAAAACCCACCCCAACCCCCGCTCCTGAACCACGCCCTGCTGAGCATACAATTACTATTACACTACCTGTGCTATTTATTTTATAAAGTCTTCTGTTCATCTATGTATACAGCACACACACACACACACACACCTTTCAAATCTGTATTTTTGAAATGTGCTGATCTTTTGGTGTTTGACTTTAATGTCAGATGATTTACCATCAGTGCCTGTGTCACATGTGCCTGTGTAGCTCTCTGCAGCGCGAGGACTCATATTAATGTAGCTACATCAAAAACACCACCTTTGAATCTCTATGTTCTTTGCCACAGTGTTGCACCAATAGCAGTCAGAGCTAAATTCCAGAGTTCTATCTCATGTGGGTTCAAGCTGTGTGGTTCATTGATAAGACTCAGGAAATACTCATAACTGCACTTCTCTGCCAGCTTGTAGCTGGGTTTTGTTGCATGTTTTTATGTAATCAGATAAAGCAGATTTGTGCTACTCTGTTAATCCTTTACCTTTTGATCTTTTAGTTTCTCTAAAGAAACTCCAGTCTTGGGCAATGTACTGCACATAGCTACAGTTCAGTGCCATTTTAAGTTATAGCAGAACTTCTTAAATATGGCCATCTTTAATATTACTTTTACACTGTATTAGCACCGACAATGTAACACCAACACAGTTCAACACATTTAGCTATCGTTAACACAGTTATTAACGGTTCATTTAAAAAAATGATTAAGAAAGCCTTTGTGTTAGCCCCGGTGGTGGGGAATGAAGTGGTTCTGGTGTGTGTGTGTGTGTGTGTGTGTGTGTGTGTATACGTGGAGGTGTTTGTCTGGCTGGGGGGGGGGGGGGGGGGGGGCGTTGTGCAGTTTTGGAACCCATCTGCAGTTCAGAGGGGATTGATTCTAGCAATCACAGATCTCCAAACTCTGGGACGTGGGGACGGTAGAGGCATGGAGGACGGGCAGGAAGCCTTTGATGAGCTGCTAATGGATTCTGCTGTTGCATCAGCCAGGCAATAACAGGTGAACAGACGTCTATCTGCAGGGGTAATGCGTGAGCTTCTCCCGTCCCCTAGCTCCGCCTGGGCCTGACCGGGTCAATCTCCACACTCGTCTTTCTGAGGGGATCCCATTCAGGGGCCTATTACTCTTTTGAGCGAGAGGGAGAAAGGCTGTGTGTGTGTGTGTGTGTGCGTGCGTGCGCGCGTGTGTGTATGGTTGTGTGTGTGTATGTGTGTGTGTGCATGCGTACATGTGCGTGCGTGTGCGTGCGTGTGTGCTTGTGTGTGTGTGTGTGTGTGTGTGTGTGCGTGAGTGTGTGTGCGTGTGCGTGCGTGTGTGCGTGTGCGTGTGTGTGTGTGCATGCGTGTGTGTGCATGCGTGTGTGCATGTGCATGTGTGTGCTTGTGTGTGTGTGTGTGTGTGCATGTGCATGTGTGTGCTTGTGTGTGTGTGCGTGCGTGAGTGTGTGTGAAAGTCATGCAACTTGCTGATGGCTTTTGTTAACCTGGTTAAATCTTGGACTGCCTTAAGAGATCTTCCTTCAGTGAGAAATTCAGGCAATTGTTCTAGAAAGGAGTGGAGTGGAGTTTTTTTAATGGTATTCAGTGAGGCTTCGGATTTAATGTCATATGTACCAATTTACAAAAATGAGTGAATTTGTCTCATTTCGTCGATTCAAAAGTTGCATCATAAGTTAGCTAGTGAGCAAGTGCATCAACTTTAATTATGACTTCATGGCCTGCGTTTCATCATAAATTTCAAATTTGAATTCTAATTGCGCAGTTCAGTCATTTTTGTTGCTGTCTTTGATATCATTATTTGGAGTCGTTGCTCATTAGCAATAACAGATGGCATAATGTCTCACAAGTGAAATGCAGTCTTGTTAGCTAGCAGGCCGGGGGTTCATTTCACGAAAAGTGATCGGTGACCTTTTCTCCCGCTCTCAGATCTTGAGAAGACATTTCGGAACTTCGTTTCCCTCACCGATCGGTAATAAATTCTCAGCCAATCACGGGCTCTCACGGGCTTCCCTGCTTTCCGAACGCAAACGTGGCGGTTTTTTTCAGCGATTGTTTGAGGAAGCAGCAGAGCGGCTCTTACGAGCCCTGAGAGAACGTTCCGCGGTCGTGCCGAACCGCCCGATTCGTTTTTTTGACGATATCGATATTACCGCTAAATACAGACCGCCGCCAGCAGAAAGTGTCGCTCTGTGTGAAATGCTTGTCTGGCAGCTTACTCCCAAACAAAACCGCCAAGAATAACACTGGAACTCAAGGAAAGAAATCTGATGCTTTCATTTCCAGTGACATTTGTTTAAAGGGTTTTATGTGTTGCATCAAAGAGGATTTTATTTAGAATTAAGAACATTTATCTCAACTTTTTTGACTACATGTTGAAATTTTTTGCCACCTCTTCATCAGCTCTTACATTAGCTACTCACCACTTCCCTAATAAACAGGCGAATGTTCGATTCTTCAGAAATTATGCTGATAACAGAACTCCAAATTTATGCCACTGCTGGAAAAAAAACTTTACTTTTCTGTATCTAAACCTGATGCAGTCATGGAAAATAATTTGATCTGCCGTCCTTTGTGATAACATCCTAATGGCTGTTATTGTTTGTTGTTTGAGAGCCAAAAGAATATTGCAGGTTAAACTGTGTTCTGTGCTGTTGTAAAATTACAAATGAATGGCAATTAATAGTGACATCGCGAAAAATTACATTTTTCATTTATTAATTTCAAGCAGAACGTCGGACCCTCCAGAACAGGTGTCAGAGGCCGTGGAAACGATCGTGGAGAGACTCGCAGCTGTAGCAGGCTACGTGAAGGCGCTTTACGAGTTCCTTTTCTGGAGCGCAGTTTCAGTTTCTATTTGAGACACTCTTCAAACGGAGAGAGTAAATCGTTGCCATTTCCCATTTTAGCTATCGTGTTCTGTGAAATAAGTTTTGTGAAACAAGGTCCTTGATTTTAATTCCAACATTGTGCTAGTTCAATTCTTTTTGTTTTTCACGTTCAGTTTTTCGCTAGCTAAAAAAAGAAAATTTTAAGGTGGCAGATGGCAAATACAATTCCAAAAAAAAAAGATCAAGCGCACTAGACAGACATTTGGCCATTGCCATTTAAATAATGAATATTTAAATAATAAATATCAGAGTCCAGCTGCTCTTTATCCTATGTCTCTTCATACTGTGCTCTAAAAACGCTTGACCTTTCCAGGTTGATACCGTGGGATGGAAAATTATACCACAGATGCCTCAACTGATCCGTGTTGATGGTGCATCAGAAAATGCATCACAAAAAAAAAGAAAAAAGAAAGTTTCCACGTTCACCCCCCCAGTGTCGTCGGTATACGTTGCTCATTAGTATGCATGGTTTTGGGGCCGGCAGCAGCCGGAGCGCGGGCACCGGGGCGAAGGCGGGGGGGGGCGGGGGGGACGCGGAATGTTGCGCGGCAGTGGGCGGAGCCTGCGGTACGGGTGCAGCGATGCATTTCCGCGCTGGAAGATTTCCCATTACTGTTGGGATTAAGGTTTGGATTGTGTGGCATTCAGCACTGGGCCCAGAGTGCAGTGGAGCGAACACTCTCTCCGGACCCTGCATCTTTCTTTTTCTTATGGGGGGGGGGGGGACTTTGCAAGGACCTTGACCCCCCCACACCCCCACCCCGGCTGCCTTGGTCGCCTGGCCATGGCATGAGCCTCGCGCGACTCTGGAGGTAAATGACACAGATTCAGGTGCGCTATGCCGTGCTCTCCAACTCCGCAGAAACCCCCCGTTTCCCCCCACCCTCGTTCCTTAGAGCTCCGCCTACACATCGGAGCGTTCGCAGGTTCTGCTGTCCGCCACCGCGCCGCTACGAGGCCCCGGATGAACCCCTGCAGCCGTCGCGTGGCTTCCGCCCCCCCCGCCCCCGCATCCCACCCCCCCCCCCAATCAAGCCCAGGTACGCTCTGCTCCGAAGTACAAACGCTTCGCCCCCTCTCTTATCTGAGTTCCTGCCGCCTAAATGAAGCGATAAAGACGTTCAGCGTTTTCCTCTCCTCCGTGGATGAGCTCAGCCCTCCAGAATGAGTCCCAGTGGATTTGGAGGAATAAGTATGACAGATGTAAATGCTGTACATTGCATTATTTATTTACTTTTCTCGGCAGACTTACTTAACCGGGGGGAATTTTTACAGTTTACCTACCATTTAATCTGCCGAGGATTCGCCCGCCACAATTGAGGTAACGTGCCTCGCTGAAGGGAACAGCGGCATCGCCAGCCTGGGACTCAGACCTGCGAGATTCAGATTCGGAACCCGAGCGCCTCGCCCACAGCGGCTGACAAAGCAGCGGATTGGAGGCGCCATCGAAGGCTTTCAGAAGCGGGTCTCCTCGCTTCACGTGTGCGCTTGTTCTGCGTCGGGCTTTCCTGGTTTTTCCAGCCGGTTTGAAATGCTCAGAAGCTCAGCGAGTAGCTTCACTCAGGCACAGGTTTTTTTTTCTTTTTTTTTCCCCCCTCCATTCCCCTAGTGTTTACTCCGAGCGGAGGCATAGGCCGAGCACATCTTCGCGCTGAGAGGATGACGGTTGCTAGGATACAGGTGAGCGGTCCTGATGCAAGTGGAGGAGGTCTGGCATCATGTGTTGTTGGAGAATGAAGGGCCTCTCTCCCGCAGACACCCGCGGGTCCGTCTCCTGTAAGGACAGCGCGACTAATTTGCTCTAATTGAAGGAAGAGAAAGTAAGGCGGTAGGAGAGCTGACGAGCGTCTGGAGGTGTGCTGTGCTTGGCTACGCTAGGCTAGGCTATGCTACGCTACGTAGCCTCCCACTCTTCTCTGGCTGTTTGTTCTGCTCTGATTTCCTGGCCAGACCGGTAGCCACGGCGCAGGATTCGCGGCCATCGCGCGACGCTGAGCTGGACCCGGAGGTCTGAGGAGCAGAGGCCCGGGGATGAGAGGGGACATGTAGGTGTGAATACAAAGCGCCTGGATCGGCGAGTAGCCTGCTCCCGCTGCGATGCTGAGTGTGTCTGCGCCACTGGCTTTCACAGAGGAGGAGGGAGGAGTGTGCTGCATACGAAGGAGCACACGTTTACAGATAGACACACACAGACAGGTACACATACACACACACACACTCAGGCAAACAGATACACACACACTCAAACACACAGGCAAACAGATACACACACACACACACTCAAACACACACAGGCAAACAGATACACACACACTCAGGCAAACAGATACACACACACACACTCAAACACACACAGGCAAACAGATACACACACACGCTCAAACACACACAGGCAAACAGATACACACACGCTCAAACACACAGGCAAACAGATACACGCACACGCTCAAACACTCTCAGGCAAACAGATACACACACACACACTCAAACACACACAGGCAAACAGATACACACACACGCTCAAACACACACAGGCAAACAGATACACACACGCTCAAACACACAGGCAAACAGATACACACACACACACTCAAACACACTCAGGCAAACAGATACACACACACACAGGCAAACAGATACACACACAGGCAAACTGATACACACACACACACACACTCGAACACATGCAGGCAAACGGATGCACACACGTTCAAACACACACAGGCAAACAGATACACACACACACTCAAACACACACAGGCAAACAGATACACACACGCTCAAACACACAGGCAAACAGATACACACACACACTCAAACACACACAGGCAAACAGATACACGCACACGCTCAAACACTCTCAGGAAACAAATACACACACACACATACACACATGCACAGATACTATAGCACACACACACACTCTCACACACACACACACACACACACACACACACACACGCACGCACACTCTCAGGCACGCACACATACGCACACACATACTCTCTCTCTCACACACAGACACACGCATGCACACTCACACACACACACACACACACACACACACGCACGCACGCACACTCTCAGGCACGCACACACACGCACACACATACTCTCTCACTCACACGCAGACACACACATGCACACTCACACACACACACACACGCAGACGTCCTCCTCGTATCTGGTCACCGGAGTCACCTCTGTGTCCGCAGGCTGGGGACGCTCGTACATCACTAACAACGGGCCATGTGGTAACTGTCAGGAGCAGACAGGAGACAAATCCCCGCCCGCTCCCAACAACATGGCTCCATCAACACCTCCCCTCCGCCTCACTTTATTTTTATCCTCCTCCTCCTCATCCCCCCACTGCCCCGGTACGGCTCGCTCTCCTCAGACCTTGTAAAGCCTGACCTTCAGTCCCACCAAAAAAACACACTTTCCTTAATTTAATGAGGGAGATTTAAATGCCATTCAGCGGTGGCTTAACTGCTCTGCTAGCGTGGCTCGCCAGTTGATTTTTATCAATAACGTGCAAAGGAGTCGGGGGGGGGGGGGGGGGGGGGGCGGGGCGGTGTTTTTAAGGCAAAGAGCTTGCTGGTTGGAACTGGGGATCGAACTGGGGAGAGCAGGCTATGTTTCCAGGTGAATTGCAGTGGAACTTTAGTGATCATCACAGTTTAACAAGGTGTGATCACTGAAGTAAATGAGAAATGATCATCACAGTAGTGTGGTGTATGACCAGCTGGCAGCGTACTGTAGTGGTTAGGCTTGTAACCAGAAGGTTGCAGTTGCAGTTCCCAGTTATAGACCACTGTTGTTCTCCCCCCGACCAAGGTACTTAACCTGACCCGCGTCGGTGTCCAAGGTGTCTAAAATGGGTTTACTGTCATGCAAGTGGCTGTAGATAAGGGCTGCATACCTGCTGAGTATCTGTAGTGTGTTGTAACCGGCGTGGCCTGCTGCAGTAGAACAGGAGCGGTCATTACCGCAGGACAGAAGTGCTCACCGCAGTCTCAGTCGACGAGCTGCCTTGTCCCAGCGCCTTGTTCTGTGCCAGTGTGCCTCTGGAGCCGTGCTCGAGCGCAGGCAGACAGAAAGCATCGCTTCCCTCTCACAGAAGAAAAGTCTGCGCCTTATTAAGAATAAAAGTGGGACTCTTTTTGAAGTGTTTTTCAGTGCTTTTTGTTTTCTTCAGTATTGTTTCTTGCTACGAAGCGACGCGACGATACGCGGTGGCGGCGTCGGTTTGTTTATTAGCGAGTCTGATGCTCGCTATTAATTAAATAGCATATGGAGGGCCGGGTGACTGCCGAGCCGGCAGCTGACGCTCTGGAAGCTCGCGGCTGACGCCCGTGACCCACCAGAAGGCGGCGTGTCGCGGCGGCGGTGGCGGCGGCGAACAGGAAGCGCTCGGCACCGCCGTCGCCGCTGAGTCTGAGCACGGTACCGTCGCCCCGGAGACGGGCTCGGGTCAGATGGTTGGGGGAGGAGGGGGGGGGGGGTGTGGAGACGGAGCGCGCGGAACTTTCCAGAAATGCAGGGTCTGAGAGACAATGGCAGGGTGCGGGCGGGGCTGAATATTTAACGCTCGTGACACAGAACCGTCGCAGCTGAAGACGGGAGGCCGCTACAGAGCAGCATTTAGAGGGGTGGTGAGGTTTTTTTTTGGGGGGGGGGGGGGGTGAGACAAACCTTGTGAAATAAAAAGAGGGAACAACTGTGCTGTGAATGGAGTGAAACAGACTGCGTTGATCCCCAAGCTCCGCCCCCTCCCTTCTCCCCTTTCCTCAGGCTAGAAAGCTGTGTGTTTCAAATTCAGAATTTAAATTTAAATTCAGTTCCGTCTCTTCCACTACGACCGGCAGCGGCCATCTTAAAGGGGTGAGGTAATTGTAGAATGGTGGGGCGGACAGGGTCTTCTTGGGGCGGGGGTGTGTGGGGGGGGATGGATTCCTGGCTGTGCTGATTTCACTGATGACACATGGGGTTGCTATCAGGCTATGGAGCCTCTGTTAAGGCACAGGGCCAGTTTGGTTGTGGTTTTAAGATTTTATTTTTTTTTACTGTCCCTGTGTTTCCTCGAGCCCAGAGGTCACCCATGAGGACAGAATGAGTTGAGGGAGGGAACCCCGGAGAGAGAAGCACTTTGAAAGCCAGCTGCAGTAAAAAGAAATAACAATAAATGAACAATTTTGAAGTACAGTAGCTCAATTCCCACCCTAGACCTGCTTCATCCTCGAAGTCCTTGAGGAGCAATTTGCAGAGAGGCAACTTTCAGAGAATTTTGCACACTTATTACCGGTGTTTGTGAAGGAGGGCGATCAGGCACCTGCTCTGAACCGCCGCGTAATGCCGGCCCCAGATTACAGTAAACTCCTGTTTAGTTGCGTCAGGCAGATAGCATAGCGCCGTCCCCCGCGGGGGCCCCGTGTGTGTATGCGGAGGGGGACGCTAATGTGCTCCGCTACACATTACCGACTGCTTTGAAACAGCCCCGCCGTGGGACCAGGGCCAGCTTCGGTCCCAAGGTGCGCCCCCGCACCCCCCTCCGCCCGCCGCCCGCCCTCCCACCTCACAGCCCCTGGTAGCTCCAGGCTCCATTCAGCTTTGTAGTTGAATGTCAAATCCCTGCGACTGGAGTGAGCGCTCATTGGAGCGATACCAGCAGGCAGCAGGGTTTTTCTCTTTGTCTCATTGATAATGTGTCATCCTCTGGGAAGGCATAAAAACATGTATATGATGCATCACTACCCTCTCATTTTTTATTTCTTTTTTTTTGTTGTTCTTCTATTGAGCTCCTCATAACTGAAGCTTCTTTCATTTGTGGGGCGATTTCTGTGCGTCTGACAAACTTACTTAGTCTGCCGATATTTCAGCCAGTGCTGCGCGCACTCTGGTGCATTTCAATGGCAGCGATCTGCTGATCACAGTTCAATTCACTGCTTTTCCCTTAATAGCAGTGTTCCCGTTTTTATCTTGTGTTTCCAGCGACAAAATACAAATGTGACACTTTTGAAATTTGGAAAGGAAGGGTTTTCAGATTGTTCAGCAGAAAATGCTTATTCAATAAAATGTTTAATAATTTTTTTTTTTTTTTAATAATCAGTATGTATTTGTGTAAAATGTCCTGATGTACATAAAAGTTGCTGACATTTTTTTTCACCACTAGTTTATTTATTTTCCTTACTTTAATGAGGATTTTAAAAAACTGAGTCCATCTGCGCTAAAACTAGGACAGGTCGCTCTGCGCTCTGTACTTGTGTTTAAATATTCCGAAAGGGAAGTTCAAATGTGTGACCAAATATATCGCTGAAGGTTATGCACTTTATGGCTAGTGCAGGGAATGGCTAAATTTCCCTTTATAAGCGGCGAACTTTGTGGCTTCCCGTTGGATTGTGGGTATTATAACATCCTCCGGTTTCCAGTTTCTGGCGTAGCAGAAGGAAAAGCACCGACTGCGTGCTCTTCTGGCCGCATCAGAAATAATGCTGAAAATTGCTTGTTAAATATGTGTTACGTTTGAGCGGCCCATATCAACATTTTGGATTTCCCCCGGGCTTCCTGGCATCAATAGAAACAGAGCTCCTCTGTCGAGAATAAGAGCATGTTATATTTCTGTAATCGCTGAGAGAGCCAAACATTCAGCGGACTCGCACGGCAAGTTCCGGAGGCAATTACAACTGCAGACCCGCCAGAGTCTTGGATTACAATTAGTATCGTAATTGAGGTCAATCTTGTCAATTTTGTGGTAAATTAGAAGTGTTAATGTGTATTTATTGGGAGGGCCAGGGGAAAAATTGAAAATAAGTTATGTGGGAAAATTACCTTTCAAATAGTACATGATCCTCTTCCTAGTCCAATTAGGGCTGTTTAATCATTTGATGTCTTTAATGAAGAGCTTTAATATGTCCTGGATCCTAATCCGGTCTGATTTGGAAAACTTTATCTTTGTGTAGAGGATGCATAACAGCAGAGAGTGTGCAAATTCAATAATGATGTCTTTAAACTTTAAAGCATATTTTCTGTCAACAATTTTAAGTGGGTTATATTCTTCATAATGCAATAACTTACAGCCACCTAATGGGGAGGGAGGGACCGCAAAATAAATGCTAATCTACATTTGAACTGTTTCACTACTCAAAGTGTTGAGTGTAGTGTGGATGTGAGCTGCTGTATATTTCTATATATATACCAATATATATGTATTTCTCTTCTCAGCTAGCCACACCCGTTTATTAATATTCATGAATATTATTGTAATAAAACTATTTTATTGCAAAAATACCACATGAAATTTATTACAAGTGTGGATCTTGTCTAAGATAATCATATTCCCATTTTTATTCCTATACAATTATAGGGTTATGTCTGTTGTGAGCAGAAAAAAAAACAGTTTTGGAAAAATAAATAACGTGAGTCTGAAAATATAATTAGACATTTTCATAATTGAAATTAATAGAGAGCAGGCAGCCCTGAGCACTCCGTGGCAGGGCCCCCCATGCCTGCTGTTTTTTTGTTACAGCCAATCTGTTGATGAATTATGGTTGTTGAAAACAGGCACAGCCAGTCCCTGAGGGTTATGTTAGCACTGCATGCCTGGGACCGCGACATAATTCCATGTATACGTAACTCAACACAAAATTAATGTGCAACTAACAAAGTTTCAGGTCGGAATAAATTACAAGCACACTCACATTAACAGCGATCGTAATGCAGTATTTACGGGCCACGACAAGCATAGCCATAAAGAAATTTTGCGGTAAAAAAATAATTATTGCTCGATAAACAAATGGTAAAAACTTGGGGGAAAAGCAGTGAGTAAAGTGGAAGTGTAGTTAAGTACTCTATGTGGCGTGTCCTGTTTTTGACAGCACACTTATGTGCTGGAACTTTCTTCAAGCGTCTCCGTGTTTTCCGGAAGCTTCCATTACCAGTTGCACTGTTGTGTTATGTTTCCCTTCCTCCGTATTGATTTCTCAATTACTTTGAAACTGTTTACAAAACTGTGGATTTGCATAACCCGACATTACCTACCTGTGACTGTCTGTGCTCCCATATTCTTTCTCATATTAGACTTATTCACAAAATGCACGTTTGGCTCGTCCCCATTTTTAGTTTCTCTTCATTTCCAGTGACCAGGTGGCCTCACTTTCAGGGAGTTGGGACCCCACTGGTTTCATCTGTCAGTCTATAATTTAATAAGTTAAAAATATAACTTCTTTCTGAAGAGCGATCGTTTGTCATTTAGCGCATTTCGTAGGCGATGAATGCATTACTCATTCCGCCCCTTGTTTGAAGCCCGGAGAAGAGCAGTTTGGGACGCCTGTTCTTCGCGTCGTTCGCAGATATTTCTGACATAACTTGGCCCTCGGAGGTAGAGCATAAATCACGTGGAAGTGTTTGGGAGTCAACGCCGCTGCTCTCGCGTGTATCCTGCCAGTCGAAATATTCCAGTTTTAATGTGTCTTGCGAATGCACTCGAAGAGAATGAGTACAGTACAGTGCTGGTGGCAAAAAGATTTTCTGTCATTTACGGATGTTCTAAAAAATTGTGAACACCGGAAATTGCTCTTCGCAAGATATAGGGAAATAGAGAATGTGGAAAGAAGGGATGCTAGAGCCAACTATCTGGTTGCTATAGAGAATCTGTTGTTGATGAAATGCGAGGGATTAGAACCTCAAATCAGCCAATCAGCCAGTCTGTCAATCAGTTCAATCAGCAGATGGTTGAATGCATGGCCCTTCAATCAGGTTAAAGGAATTGAGTTTAAGTGCATATCAGTTATAATGTTAATAGATGTGATGTGGCTTAATATCTAGGGTGGTAATTTTGTGAACACCCATAGCAAGCATGCTGATATTTATCGACACATTATCCATTTATGCACTCCGATGTTTACTGAAGCAATTCAAGCTCAAGTACTCTGTTTGTTTGTGCACAGCTACAACAGCGGGGCTTTGAATCATGCACACTACCTGAATGCACCTGGCTGATTTGAACTATCTGGGTTACTATAGAGTATCTGTGGATGGTGGGGGGGGGGGGGTAAGGTGGCAGGCCTGTGTCTGCAGGTTGCCGTGGTTCTCTCTGTCCTCCAGAAGCCTCACCTGTCCATCACCGAGCGCGCACAGAGATTTCCCCTCCCTGCCCAAAACATCAACAAAAAAAAAAACAATCCCATGCCTCCCAGGTGGATCATGGGAGCTTCTCCCCCACCAACCCCTGACCTCCCCCGCCCACCCCACCCCGCCACACCCCACCCCCCTCTGTCCCATATCACCCAGAGGCCAGGCTGTGAACGTGGGCCTGTCGGATGCTCCGTATGTAATATCATACATCATTTTTCAGGAGGTGAATTATACATAAAGATTACATAAAGCAGCGTTACGCACCAACTCATGAATTTCTCATCGAACACATTGGCCATCAATAATTAATGTTTATTGCGAGGCAGGCAAATGGGCACCCCACGGATGTGATTAAACAGCCTGAGTGCTCTGGACTGGTGCTGGGGACTTAACCCCTGCCGTACTGAAAGGGTCTGGCCTCCATTCAATTACCATTTTTCTTACTTTTTTGTTTTTTGCCAGTGTTACTTTTTCCTAAGGCAAATTTTTTTTTTTTAATTCTCGGGGAATCCATTTTGTTTTTTGTGCCTTGAAGTTTTCCCTCATTGTTCGCACTACGCTTTTTGTGTTCCATAAAATCCTTGTTCGTCCGTGCTTCTTCGAACGGAGGGAAAATCTGCCGTGTGAATTAAATGCAAATGTGATGTGAGGAAAATAACTGACGACTAAAATCTTTTTGCTAGTTCCAAGATAAGGATGAATGCTGTTTGAATCTGAGGCCTCGGTTGCCCCCGCCTTCCAGAAGTGCGTGGTGATGTCGGAGGGAGGGTGTGTGTGGAAGAAAGCGAAGCTGACGTGAGCCGAAAAAAGCTCGGTGCAGCAGTGCCAGAGGAACCTGGACGGGGGGGGGGGAGCAGCTTTTCGCTCAGTCACATCCAGCCAATCAATCAGTCGAGTGATATTTAACGCAGGGCCCTTCAGCCGGCTTAAAGGAATTGAGTTTAAGTACAATTCAATTATAATGTTAATGGGTACGCTGGGCTTGTTATTATCTCGGCTGGGAGACTAATATTGTGAACACCCGTAGCACGGGCACACTTATATGTTTTCACACATTATCCGTTTTTTGCGGTCGGATGTTTACTGAAGCAATTCAGGCTCAAGTACTCTATCTGGGAGCGGGTTCCACAGCGGGGCATTGAGTCGAGCACACTGCCTGATGCACCTCACTGATTTCAGCCAATCGCAGTGTCGTTGCGAGACAGCCAAACGTTTTGATTGGTGGCATGTAATAGCTCCGCCCATTGTGGGGGAATGGGAATGGGAAGTTACAACCCATACGTTTAGGACGGGCAATGTAACTTTGGACCGAGCGGCTCCTGCTTCATGAATTTAATTGATTTATCTTGTTAAAATGTCATTTCTATGGCTGGCTCAGTTATTTTAATTGTATTCATTACATTGGAGAATGCTTCATGGTCTCTCGTTGCATTTACGGTTTAAAGTCTTTTTTAAATGATGTTCTCTCATTTCAAACTGGGTAAATAAAGCGTATTTTCGTTTGCTTTAGATGTTTGATAGACGTGGGGACTGGCTGAGCCGGCCTGTCCTCGTCTGTCCTGGTCTGCTGATACTCTGCCCTTCTGTTATTTTCCCGTTAAAGTGGGAGCAGCATGGTTTTCGCTGCTCTGTGTAATCGCAGGCCTTTACAGCGCAGATGAAACGGCAGATAAATTTGGGTGGGGATGTGGGGGGGGGGGGGGGGGGGGGGGGTTGTGCCAGGGCACTCATCTCAGCATCTGTTTTTTGCGAAGCCGGAATGGAGACAGTGCAGGGCTCACTGTGAGCGGCTGTGATTGGCTGAGGTTTGACGGGTGGGCGGGGCTTATGACTGCATTGCTCCAGCCATTCGGCGTTGTTTTTAGATAGCGGCGTGTCAGTGCA